>NW_023994598.1:0-281662 GCF_015586225.1 Lucilia sericata | reverse complement strand
CTATAGACTAGACTATAGACTAGACTATAGACTAGACTATAGACTAGACTATAGACTAGACTATAGACTAGACTATAGATAGACTATAGACTAGACTATAGACTAGACTATAGACTAGACTAGACTAGACTATAGACTAGACTATAGACTAGACTATAGACTAGACTATAGACTAGACTATAGACTAGACTATAGACTAGACTATAGACTAGACTATAGACTAGACTATAGACTAGACTATAGACTAGACTATAGACTAGACTATAGACTAGACTATAGACTAGACTATAGACTAGACTATAGACTAGACTATAGACTAGACTATAGACTAGACTATAGACTAGACTATAGACTAGACTATAGACTAGACTATAGACTAGACTATAGACTAGACTATAGACTAGACTATAGACTAGACTATAGACTAGACTATAGACTAGACTATAGACTAGAGACTATAGACTAGACTATAGACTAGACTATAGACTAGACTATAGACTAGACTATAGACTAGACTATAGACTAGACTATAGACTAGACTATAGACTAGACTATAGACTAGACTATAGACTAGACTATAGACTAGACTATAGACTAGACTAGACTAGACTATAGACTAGACTATAGACTAGACTATAGACTAGACTATAGACTAGACTATAGACTAGACTATAGACTAGACTATAGACTAGACTATAGACTAGACTATAGACTACACTATAGACTAGACTATAGACTAGACTATAGACTAGACTATAGACTACACTATAGACTAGACTACACTATAGACTAGACTATAGACTAGACTATAGACTAGACTATAGACTAGACTATAGACCTAGACTACAGACTAGACTGTAGACTAGACTATAGACTAGACTATAGACCAGACTATAGACTAGACTATAGACTAGACTATAGACTAGACTATAGACTAGACTATAGACTAGACTATAGACTAGACTACAGACTAGACTATAGACTAGACTATAGACTAGACTATAGACTAGACTATAGACTAGACTATAGAACTAGACTATAGACTAGACTATAGACTAGACTATAGACTAGACTATAGACTAGACCATAGACTAGACTATAGACTAGACTAATAGACTAGACTATAGACTAGACTATAGACTTGACTATAGACTATAGACTAGACTATAGACTAGACCTATAGACTAGACTATAGAAATAGACTAGACTGGATTATTGTTTATTTCAAATGATAAATATTTCCATTGTGACCATTGTGTAATTTTAAAATTTTAAAAACAATTTAAAAAAAACATATTTGAGCTTTCTATATTATCTTTACTTTAATGTCCTTTTTATGTTAACAAATCCTTTAAATTATTGTTATTTTTTCTTCATTCTTCTAAAAAACATTAAATATCATTAAATTTTTCAGCTTTATTGATGATACCGGTCCAAGAACAAATATATCCCACAATAACAAACTGGTGGTAAAAAATAAGGACACAAATTTTTTTTGTTACGCTCCATATGTCACGTGTCCTTTAATAGAAAGCATGTAAGTCCTTAAACTTACAAGCCAAAATTTATTATATTTTAAAAAGCTTAACAAAAAAAAAGAAAAAAAACTCCAGCTAACCAGAACTAAATTGATATTATAAAGCAATATTCTAAAGAAAAAATAAATTTTAAAATATACTTAAATTTGTAAGGATATTATACCAAAAAAGGACATTTGTAAGAAGTTTTTGTTAAAAAACACCAGCTATCAGGGGTGTTTGACTTTTGTTATACGATTTTTGATTTGGCATTTTATTACCAACAAATTGGAAGAAAATTTTATGACCAAAAGGAACAAGCAAAAAAGGATAAGTATGTTTGAGATATTGTTATTTTTCGTTGAAGGACTTTTAACAAAACAATATATTGTTGAAATCTATTTTACTATTATTTAGCTACAATATATGTACATGTAAGTTGTTTGTTAAATTTCCAAGATTTAAAGTAGATTTTAAATTTAAAAATTTTTTTAAATTATTTTTTTGCATTTATTGCTTCTATCAAAAAAGTATTTAATGTAATTACTTACAATGTACCTTTTGTTGCTGAAAAGCGAAAAAAACACAAATTACAACAACTACAACTAACTTGGAAATTGGTATTAAGAGCATAAGAATTGTTATTTCCAAGTTGACAATTTCATTTGCTGACAACAAAAGCATTAACGACAACCATTTGAATTCAAAGTGCGCTATAAATGTTGAAGAGTTCAGTTCATATGGATGTTCTAGCTAGCAGTGTGTGTTTGTGTAATATATAAAAAAGCGCCATCACCTCCTTGACTCATTTAATTCCTTTTCGCTATGAATGGCAATACGAAAAAAATATATAAAATACATAAAAAAACGAAACAGAATAAAACGAAAAACATTTGGAAATTGAAGAAAAAATAAACACAAAATAAAATTGCAACTCATATGCAAAGTAACAAAATATACATACCGCAGAGTCGCATTTAAAAAGGGGCCACAACACCCCCTCGAAACACGTAGCTGAATAGCGAAAATGTCTAATTCAGCTAGCTGAATATGTCTAAAAATATGCTCATTAGTTGTTAATTAAAGAATTAGTTAAAACAAGTTTCAAATTATCAATTCAGCTAGCTGAAATTGGTTATTGGTTCCGAGTAAGAAAATTTGATTTTTTTTATTAAAATTTGTGTTAATATTCAAATTCAGCTAGCTGAATACAGCTAAGCATTTGAGTATTAGTTAGTAAAGCTAAAATTTAGAGAAAAACAGCAAAAATATTTAATGCAGTTAGCTGAATATGTTAAAAAACTTGCTGTAAAGTACAATATGTAAGAATTCATTAAATTACATTGCAAAAATACCAATTCAGCTAGCTGAATTTGATTAAAAATGGTTATTAATTTGAAAATTAATATTTAAAAAATATTTAAATATCTAATTCAGCTAGCTGAATAGAACTAAACATTTGTGTATTCGTTAGTAAAGCTCAATCGTATAGAAAATTTGTTAAAAATATCCAATTCAGCTAGCTGAATAGGGCTAAACATTTGAGTATTCGTTAATAATGTTATAATTTTGATTAACAGATTGAAAACATTATTTCTTTTGAAATTTGGCTTAACAAATCTAATTCCGCTAGCTGAATATAACTAAAATTACGTATTTGTGCTTGTAAATAGTTATCTGTTAAAGAAAATTAATTTAAATAACTAATTCGGCTAGCTGAATATATTAAAAAAAGGAAAAAATTAGTTTGTAAAAGTAAAATTTATAGAATTAAGTGAAAAAAAATGTTAATTCAGCTAGCTGAATATCAGGGAAAAAATGTGATTAACTAAAAAACTATAAAAACTTTTAGGATTAGTTCAAATTTGACAATTCAGCTAAGCTGAATAGCACTAAAACTAGCATATACTCTAGTAAATGTAATAATTTTTTTAAAAACTAGTTTAAAAATATTAATTCAGCTAGCTGAATTGTATTTAGAAACTGATTTCTTATACAAAATCTTTCATTTTGAAATTATCCCTTTTAAAACCTACTAAAACCCAGCCCTTTTAAAAGACACGAGTTATATAAAAGCCGCGTTTTAAGGATATTCTCAAAAAAAAAAAATATCAACAAAAGTTTAAGGCAAAAGCAAGTAAGCAAAGGAATATGTATGTATTGTATATAGTACACAACACAAATGTTACAACAACTAAAAAAAAGGGGGCAAAAATGTAAACAGTTAAACATTTTGCAAAACTGAACAAACGTTTGAAAATTGAAAAATTTCCAAACGATAAAATTTTATATTACACATGTATTTGTATAATACAAAAACACACACATACACACCGACATACTTAAACATAGAAATATTTATATACTTTAGTTAAAAGAAATAAAGTCTTGCATTACGGTGCCTGTATGATGGTAATGGTAGTAAGTTGAGGTATTTTCTCGTAACAATATTTTAACTCCCACTAACTGTTTTTTTTTTTTTATTTTTCAGAATCCTGGTTTTATGTACCAATACTCTATAAAACAGGCAGCCAAACATCATTGTCAGCAACAGCATTTCTCAGCCAGCAATACTATCACCCAATATGCGGTAGAGTAACATCATTTAGTTTGATTCCTTTTTTTTTTGGCTGCTGTTGGTGGAGTTGAGTACAAGAAAATGCAATTAAAATATTTGCTTAAATTTGGTATAAGAAAATGGTAAAAAAATAAATATATTTTCCATAGAAAACTGTAGTCATACAATAATAAAAATAACAATAAGTAAAGCGTTGATGTTTGTGGAAAAGAAAATTATATAGAAAAGGAGCAATAAAGAGAGAGTGAAGAGTAGAAATTAAAAATTACATCATGACATTTTTTTAGCAAATTGAAAGTTGGGGGGATTGATAAAGAGGTTTTTAGCCATCATTGCTCATTTTTGAAATTGCAAATTTAAATATTTTAATGTAATTCAGCGGGCTTATAGGAAGAATATATTAAAGTTTTTTGGCTGAAATTTGGAAAATTTAAACTTCTTTTAAGGAAATTGTTTATGGAATACCAATTCAGCTAGCTGAATATTAAGAAAAACTTGGTGTAAATAATGCTTAATACAAGAATTCAATAATTTTCTTAAAAAATCACTAATTCAGCTAGCTGAATATAATTGAAAAGCTAAAAATAAGTTAGTAAAAGTTTAATTTTGAAAAAAATATTGTATATTTTAAGTAAATTTCAAAGGAAATACTAATTCAGCTAGCTGAATATGAAGAAAATCTTGTGTAAATGCTAATAAAGGCAACAATTTAGGAAATTTGTTTACAAAATCCTAATTCAGCTAGCTGAATATTAAAAAACACTTTAAAAAAATGTATTGTTAAATTGAAAAATTTATAAATGAGTATTCAGTTAGCTGAGTACGGCCAAAAATGTGCTTAAAAGTTATTGATGTATTAATTATATGTAAATTATTAAAAAAATATTAATTCACCTAGCTGAATAAAGCAAAAATAAGCTATTTATGTTATTTAATATGATAATTAAAAAACTTTGTTTTAAAAATTCATATTCAGCTAGCTGAATTTGGTAAATACTCTGAAAATATGTTGTTAAGTTAAGGAATTTAAAAATTTAGCATAAAAATACTAATTCAGCTAGCTGAATAAGGCTAGAAAAGGAAATTAATTATGTTTTAAAAAAAGAATTTAATAAATTTGTAGCAAAAAATTCCCATTCAGCTAGCTGAATAAGGGAAAATTTTGGAATATTTAAAGATTAATGATGGAATTTGTTAAATTTCTGTAAGAAACACTAATTCAGCTAAAAATAAAGATATAAATACAATTCAGCTAGCTGAATATCACAAATATTTAACAAAAACTATGACTTTTAAGTATTTTATAAGTTTTATTGTTGATTTTCTATAAAATATTGAAGCTTATTGTAATTTTTAAAAAGAAGTCTATAAAAGAATATTTTTTTTTTCGATTGCTAAACAATACCAGCTAAACATATACAATACAGGTAAACAAATAATTCTTTTTAAGTTAAACAATTCTATTGAACAATATCTACAGTTTATAGAGAAAAAAACTAAAACTCTAGCTTTACATTAAGCTGCAAAGAAGAAAAAAAACGCAAATAACGAAAATCAACATTATTTGGCTCGTGTTACAAAATATTGCCAGTTTTAAAATTGTACACCAGCTTTAAACATCATCATGGATGGTAACAGTTCTCGCTCACTCTCTAGCTGCCACTACACAATGGGGGGGGTCAACACAATACCCAGTAATTTTTCCAAACTGTCAAAAATTTATAATGTCTGGTAAAACACCTATGAATGTTGTTCGAGAAAAAAAGTTGTATGTACAGCACACAACACACAACAACATGATCGCCCACCAACTGTGGCCCCGAACAAAACGAAAATGATCACTACTAGAAAATTTATTTCATAGAGGAAATAGCAGAAGAAGAAGAATGTATTCCTTTAGTAGATGAAGTGGAAAAAGAAAACCAGAGGCTTATTACAGCAATTTAGCCACTGGTTTTGATTTTATTATTTTCAAGGAATATTATAGAGATATAGATTCTTATGAATATGTATACAAAAGGTGACTCTTATTGTTGTTGCTGTTGGCCCAACAAAACAATGTTATAGAGAGGATTGTTGTTTTTTTTTTGTGGCCAAGACAAATGTCATTTGTAAGCATTGACTATAGACGACTGTCATGATTATTATCGCGCGATTATTTTAGTTATTTTGCTGCTGCTAAAGAATTCATTTTTTGTTTTTTTTTTTGCCAGAAACTAGCAGGCGAAATACAATTTAAGCTTGAAATCTATAAGGATCTAAAACTCTGTGGTAGGTCTGTCATAAAGGGAGACCTTCTGGTACATTAACATGGTGTTAGTTTAAGAAATTAATAGTTGTAATGAGTGAATTTATAAGATCAACATTTATTTGTTAAATACACAAAAAAATAAACAGCAACCAATACAACCGGTTGTGTTTAAGTCCGATCAGTGATCACTGATCTCATTTATCGTTTTATTAAAGATTAAACAAACTTAACAGTGAGGGGGGGAGAGCGCGCAACAAAATCCTAAATTCCTTTGAAAAACAGTCAATAAATGTCAGTTAATCTTATGGATTTTTTTGCTCGTTTCTGTATTTGTCTTAGTGGTCATTTATTTACTCACTTGCAAAAGATCTTTGTAAAAAAAATTTAAATATTTTGCAAATATAAAACTAAGCCAAACACATCTTGTTGTGCTCTCACTCTCTTTTTCTTTGCCTCTATTTTTTGGTTTAGTTTATTAAGTTTAGCAAGATCAATTGCAGGTGATTTGTTTGGCTGTCGAAATTGTACGCTTATCGTAACTCATTACGAGATTTATTTTGTTCAACAAATCCAAAAGGTGTGATTTGTCTTTGTAGCATTTGCATACGACAACAACAACAAGAAGAAGAAAATATCATTCCAATCGTTACCACCAAAGATCACTTACTATTGAAAGACACTGGGAAAAAATATGAGCATCCCTGTCGAAGTTACTGCTCACATGCTCTATTGGTCGTTAGAAGCGATTGCGTGCTTCACTATCTTATTGTTGACCAGATTTTCAAACTTACTCCACTGTTCCTTCCCCCCTTGACGCTGTTACCTTGATGATCTTCCTACATCTTGGTGTTATTGCAATCTGGGGGAAAAGAGGTGCTTTCAATACCTCTAGTCAGCCGGGATTTTAAACTGGAGGAGTCAAATGTAAAGATAATCACTGGAATTTCCTTGGAATGATTTGATCACGGGAACTGTAGCCCACAAGGCAGAGTTTTGGACATTGTATTGTCCCCGTTATTGGAGGAGTTCTTCGTGGCTGTGGTTGAAACCCAAATTCGAGGATATTGGTTAAAAGACTGATACATGGTAAACATGGGATTAGTTAAATGCTGTTAACGAGACAACAGATACCCCAGAGAGGACCCCCGGGGCATGTTTACTCTAAAACATGTTCAACTTATCACAGTAGGTCTTTCTGGCTACTGAAATAAGTCTGGCTAATTAAATATAGATCCGTGTTTCGGACTACCAATTACGTCCGCTAGGTACTGTTGCCGAATCAACAGAAGCCATCTCAGTAGTGTGGTTGGGCGACATTAAGAGGTCCAGGAATGCACTGGGGTGAGTCTTTAGATGATGAGAATGTTTGTGGGGACAAAGGCTTTCCTTATAATATCAATAGGGTGTTTTCACCTGATGTTGGGTCCGCCCCTTCTATCGACTATAACCAGTGATTATCTTTACCTTTGTCGGGGTTAGATTGAGCTTGACTAATGATAACTGTCATTCCCCAACAGGACTACTAGACAAGAGATTAGATAGCTCGAGTGATTGAGCAAAATATGTCCTGGTGTGTCCGGATATTTTCGAATTTCAATCGACCGATTACGTCTCTAGTTGCTGCACCACATGTAGAGCATTTAGAACGTATCTAAAGTACTCGAACACGCAATGGCGGAATCAAGAACAAAACTAACCACCTGCGTGTTCTTTGCAAGTCCCAAGGTGCTGATTAAATAGACCGTTTGGCAGGAGCTTCTCAGACATACTTTCCTTGCTTAGTTTGCCTCCCTCACTTTCTGATCTTGCTAACAGTAAGGTATATTTTTAAGAACTTTTCTTCTTGGGTTTGTTCTTAGTATTCGGCTCCTCTAGAGATCTGCTCCTCTTTTCCTCAGTGGTTGAAAGAGAAACCGCTATATCCTTTAAATAGTCCTGGGATTCAGTTGATATGATCATCTGGAGCACTTCCTTAAACATCATGCCCTGTGTCCTAGATGAGGTTTAAATAAGACCTTGTTTAAGCCTTTTTAAACCCCGAAGTTATTGATTTTCTCTTCAGATTTTTCTCAGTGTTAGACGATGACGATGATACTCAAAAGATTTGAAGAAAAAAAACTCTCTATACACATTCAACAATATTTTTTGTGTGGTAGCGAAGTGGCCTGTTAAAGGTTCAATAAATTCTCGCATTACTTTGCATAATAGTGGATGTATGTATATTTGTTCCATCCTCACAACTGTCTCTCCCCTGTGGTCCTGGCTCAAAAGCAGTAATAATGTTTTCTTATGACTTTAAAAAGTTTATTTTTTCTTCAGTTTAAAGTCTTTCTTTTCGTAGCAATATTTAGTTCTTTAGTGAGTTTTTATTTTTTATTTTTTGGGGAAGCGATAATGTGATTTATTTTGTCCATTAATCTGGTAATTCATTTGGTTTCACATGCAACATGTTCATGTTGGTCATACTCATTTATATAGTATTTCAAAATACCAACAAAAATATATGAATGCGTAGGTCTGTCTGTATGTCTGTCTGTCCGTCTTTAAGTTTAACCGGCCGCCCGTCTTTTTTTTGGTGTGTGTCTTTTAGGTTCGTCTACTTTGCATCGATTGCAATTCGACTGCTGTTCATCTTTGTCGTTTGTCTTTAAATGGCATGAATGGAGAGAAATAAACAAAAAAAAAAAAAAAAAAAAAAAATACGGCTAAAGTTTCCTGTATCTAACTGGGCGGCGATATATGTAACACATCGCTGCAGCAGTGTTTGCTTTATGGTTTATGCTGAGCAGCTTAGGAATGCTTGTAGCGATCGTTGTCACTGTTATTAAAAACACATTCATTACTGCCCTGTTCACATGATCTCTTTTGCCAAAGTTGTAGGTTTTTTGTTTGTTTGTTTGTTGTCGTTGTTATGGGGTGTAGGTGCTGTTCTTGGTTTTCTTTCTTAGCCATGTTGGTGGTCATTTATTTGGTTTCTAGTTATAGATTTAAGAACAGATTTGAATGTTTTAGGAGTTTGCTTACAAATTTATATATATGAGATTACACAAACTCTACAGGTGATTTAGTAGTTAATAATGGAAATTTATGATATTTATTGGTAGTTGGTTGCATTATTAAGTTCTTAGTAGTTTAAAAAAAAGTTAATTAAGTTGATAAACTTTAAAAAAAGGATTAGAAGGTTTAAGTCTAGACTAGACTTATACAGTTCCAAAATGACCTTATGTTTCAAACCAAAAAGCTTAACAACTTTATAATGAAACTGTTTAACATGAAACAATATGATCGTGTTGCAAGTTCTTTAAGGTACTTTTTTTTGTTAAAAAAAATAAAAGTGCATTACCTTTTACAAGCATTTACCGCACATTAAAGCCACATTAAAGAGACAAAAATTTGCGGTTTGGTAAGAAAAAAACCCAACACTTTGAGAAACATTATTGAAAGCAGTTAATGAAGATCAACGTTGATCACAACATGATCGTCATCATCATAAACTTTTAGTTTATTGGATTGTGACCACAACGAATTCATTTGTTTAAGCAACAAAATACAATAAAAAATTGTAAAAAAAAAAGGAAAATATATAAAATTTGTTAAGCCCAAAAGCTGTAACCATAATTTGCATTTCGATTCGATTGAAAAAGACGACGACTACGACGACAATAACACAGATAGACGACTACAAACACAGCTAGACGCGTGTCCACCGACTCCAAAGTTATAAATTCTAGGAAAAATCTTTCAAAATACATAAAAATCAAAACTTCACCTGAATCACGTTTACAAATTTCTACAGAACACTTTACCAATGCAATGGCATCCCAAACATTATCATCATCCATCTATTACTAGTAATTTTTTTGTTGGTTTTAGTATTGATTTTGTTGTTTTTTTGTTTAGTGTGCCAAATTTGTAAATGTAACACGATCGTGATCGTTTTGTGACAAATCAATTGTTAATGCCCTTAAGTTAAAAATATCAGTAAAAAATTGTAAAGAACATGTTGTAGACTAAGACGAATTTGTTAAGCAAACAAACAAAAGAAAAAGAAAAGATCACTGGAATGTCTTAAAACTTATACATATACAAATAGAAAGAAGTCTAATTCTCTAAGCTTCAGTTTAATCAATATTTGAAGAAAATTTACATAAATTAGTTTAAGACGTACTAATCAGCTCGAAAAGGAAGTCAAGACCCCAGATCAATGACAAATTTCTTGAATTACTCATAAATTGTAAGTAGTTAGTTGGGTTCTTTTTTTGTTATTTAATACATAATTGAATGTTGTCTATTAAAAAAATTATTCCTCCAGCTTGTGATCTTCTCAGTGGCATTTGATTAATTTAAATGCTAAAAGAAGTTTAATGAAATGAAGAAAATTTATGAAAAAGAAACGGAATAAATGAACAACTTTAATTGAATCGATGATGATTATAAACACTTTAAACCATGATCTGATATACATACTATGTATGATCTTGCTGTACTTATTAATAATTCAAACAGAATTCGAAAATTAAAATACACTTAATAATGTTATTAAAGTACAAGCACAGAGCAAAAAGCGGGGAGAGAAGGCAGACGACAGACAACATATAAAACTATATTTGTAGACAGACATACGGATGTTTGAATGGATGGATGATGATGATGGCATTATAAACAAGAGGGATCACAGATCACCATCATCATATTTTCATTTAGTATGGATCATTGACAATCGTAGTCATCAATTATAGACAGACTGCAATGTAAAGCAAAAACAACAACAAAATATTTAAAAATAATATTTACGATGTCATCCCTTTTTATAGCTAAAGTTAATGTCTGTTCCCTCTCGCCTACCCGACATTAAAATTTTTGTTGGTTTTCAATTAGCATTTGTAATGGAATGACCATATATGCAGCATTGGCTTACAGTTGCATGCAGCTCAATATTCGATCATTCTTTAGCAGTGGAGTTTATGGCTGTGTGTGTGGAGAACTCAAAATGTCCATAAATAAAGAAGTTTTTATTTTAATTAAAACTGACATTTTTTTTGTTCAATAAATGAAGAAACGAAGTGTTAATCACAATTTGAAAATGATCATATGTATCATCATAATGATCAGTAGGGAATCATTTTTATTAATATTGTGTTTTGTTGGAAACAATAAAACGAGGGCGTGTGAAAATTATTTATTTCTGAAAGAGTAATGCAAATTATGACAGATAATTTTAAAAGGAATTACAAAAAAAATAATAATGATGAATTGTTTTTATATTCCAGAGAGGAGTAATTCCAGAGGAGTTTGACTTGAGGAAGACCATGTTGGAAGCAAATAAACTAGCCTGTAGACTGGACTTTTGTATGATCAGAGAGTTTAGTATGAGAGAGACTGATCTATAGTATAGATCAGAGACTAATCTAAAGTATAGATCAGAGAATGATCTATAGTATAGATCAGAGAATAATCTATAGTATATATCAGAGACCGATCTATAGTATAGATCGGACACCGATCTATAGTATAGATCAGACACCGATCTATAGTATAGATCAGAGAATGATCTATAGTATAGATCAGAGACTGATCTATAGTACAGATCAGAGACTGATCTATAGTAAAGATCTGAGAATGATCTATAATATAGATCAGAGACTGATCTATAGTATAGATCAGAGACTCATCTATACTATAGATCAGAGACTGATCTAGAGTATAGATCAGACACTGATCTATAGTATAGATCAGAGACTGATCTATAGTATAGATCAGACACTGATCTATAATATAGATCAGAGACTGATCTATAGTATAGATCAGAGACTGATCTATAGTATAGATCAGAGACTAATCTATAGTATAGATCAGAGACTGATCTATAGTATAGATCAGAGACTGATCTATAGTATAGATCAGATACTGATCTATAGTATAGATCAGATACTGATCTATAGTATAGATCAGAGACTTATCTACTATAAACTAGACTGTATGATTATCTGCTCTATAAACTATTCTATAGTCCGATTTATAGACAAGTCAAACTATAGCCATGCCTATAGACTAAACTTTATGCTTGAAAATTTAAAAATAATAATAAACTAAATAAAGTTTTCCTTTTAACAACTTAGGCCACCCAAAAGATCTCCACATAATTCAATAATCCATAATTCAATCATAACCTTCAATACCACCCAAGTTTGTTAAAAATCCTTTGAAAATTTAAAAAACAAATAACAAAACTTTAGCGTACCACAAAATATTGAAACGTGATCGATTTAAAACTGACGATTATAAACAATATCATTTATTTTTAATGTAAATTATACAATTGTCGATTATCAAACTCAAACATTAAAGCAGAGACCACACATTTGACCTAAAGGCAAAATGGAAGTCTCTTGAATGACAGTCTGTCGGGCTTCCTCATACTACTCGCAAATAAAGTAATCAAAATTTAATGCAGAAGTTAATTTGAATTTGAAAATTGAACGAAAATTGCAAATAAATTGTATAAAAGCCACATAAATGCAAATAAATTTTTGTTAAATTTGAATGAGATGCAAAAAAAAGCAAGAAGTCTAAAGAAGAGAAGCTGTCGGTATGAGGAAAAATATGTCTTTCAATATTACTAGATGCCAAAGAGTAAAGATTGAAAAGATTCATCTTCATCTTAATAATAATTGTAGCACGTTCAAGTAATTTTAGTTTGTATGTAAGTAGTTTTTTCTTTATTTTTCTGGGCTTATTACTTTTTTTCTGTATTCTTTGAGGAGTTTTAGAAGAAGAGGTATGAATAGACCAGCAAACATTTATAAGAGAGTTTTACTAAAACAAATGATTATGTTAGGTTTCCTTATCCGGGTATAGGTATAAAATTAAGAAAAAGTGTCTCTATATAAACATCTAAGTTTACTTATACATAGCAAATAAGTCTATGCTTAAGTGTCTAAATTAACCAGTTTTGAAAAGCATTGCAAACAGAAATGTGCGAAATGTGTTTCTACAACGTCAAAGCTTATACATGAACGTCTTTGTTTATGCTTAAATGTCTGAGTTTAATAATTTTGAAACAGATAACATTAGAAGCAAACAATTGAGTTAAGCTTCTTAGACCGACTATCGGGAAATGTGTCTCTACAACGTCAAAGCTTATACATAAACGTCTATGTTAATGCTTAAATGTCTGAGTTTAATAATTTTGAAACAGACAACATTAGAAGCAAACGATTGAGTTAAGCTTCTTAGAACGACTATCGGAACAAAGTTAAGAAAATTTGTGTCTACTCAAACGTCAAAGTCTATACCTAAACGTTTATATGTATGCTTAAGTGTCTAAGTAAAACAGTTTTGAAGAGTATTTTAAACAGTTTACTTTTGCAGCAGGGTATCAGACTTTTACTGAAGCAAATGATTGAGTTAAGCTTCTTAGACCGACTATCAGACTTAACGTCTATGCTTAAGTGTCTGAGTAAACTAGTTTGAAGAGCATTTCAAACACATAAATTTTGATGCAAGAGATCAGACTTTTTCTGTAGCAAATGATTGAGTTAAGCTGCTTAGACCGACAATCGGAATAAAGTTAAGAAAATGTGTCTCTATACAAACGTCTAAGTCTATACATATCTAAACGTCTAAATCTATGCTTAAGTGTCTGAGTTAATCAGTTTTGAAAAACATTTCAATTAGATTACTTTTGAAGGAGAGGATCCGGCATTTGCTGTAGTAAACTTTTGAGTTAAGCTTTTAAGTCCGACTATCGGAATAAAGTTAAGAAAATGCGTCTTAGTCTATGCTTAAGTGTCTGAGTGGACTGGCGTTGAGAGGTATTTCAAACAGATCACTTTTGAAGCAGGAGAACTGTAGTAAAAGATTTAGTTAAGTTTTCTAGTTCGACAATTGATGTTTTTTGAGACGTCTTAGTCTATAAGTAAGTGTCAAATCTTGCTTAAGTGTTTGAAAAGCATAACGGAGAGGAGTTAAGCCAAAAAACGAATGATTTAAATACAAAGTTTAAAATTTCTTAACACAATTGTTTGCTGGTTTATCACAAAAGCTTTTGGTTTATAGGAAAAAAATCTTGGTTAGGTTACAGGTTCATTGTGGTAAATACACTTAAGGTAGCTTTTTTAAATTATAGTTATATGACTGGATTTCTTTGTTTCTTTCTTATTAAATTTAAGTTTGTATACAGAAATCTTCAAGTGTTTATTTAGGGTGCCAAAACACAAACAGTAGCAGTTTTATTTTAAATTTATATTATTTTTTTTTCTTAACTTTACCACACAAAATTTCATTATAATTATAGCAATTTAACGCCATTTTTTCAAGCTTTAAAAGAATTTGTTGTTGTCAATGTTGCAAAAAAAAAAAAAAAAAGAGTTAAAACATTAAATTCATGTTTATTTAAACTTTAGTATTAAAATAATTAATTTTTTTTATTTTTGCCTCAAACACTTGTAAACAGACCTATTTTTTTTTTAACAATTTCAACAAATTTTTAATGTATTTGTTTGCATTTGTTTGGCTTGGCTTTGAACGACTTTAAAAGGGTAAAAGTTAATATTTAAATATGAAAATTAATTATTTAAATAATGCTTAACTAACGGTTTAAGGTAATTTCCAAAATATTAAATAAATGTTTTTATATTGTGAAAGTTTAATTAGATTAAAACCACATTTTATAATTTTTATAAACAAAAAGTTATAAAATATTAAGGAAAATTAGAAGAAAATAATTAAACTACATATTTAAATTAAAAACAAATTTAATTTATGATAATGAAAAAAAACTATGAAACTTCTTTTAAATTTGCCAATTTCCAAAATTTCTCATTCGTACCATTATGTCTCCCCTTAACATTTAACAAATTAAATATTGCATGTCTAAAAACTAATTGAATTTCTAAACTAAAATCGAATCAAAATGTTCAATATGTTGCTCCATCATATGAGTAAAAAGCAGCAAAAAATATCGAAATAAATCACTTACATACCAGCACCCACTTAACTAATCACATGATTAATGATGGCTAAAAATTTGAAAAATAAAATCTAAACGTTTCTATTAAATTAACATGATTGCTATTAAAGAAAAAAAAAAGAAACAAACTTGCAACATATTGTGGCAGACAGACATACAAACAAGCTACAACATATAAAACAGGCATCCCAACAGATTTATTCTACTACTACCACCACTCTTTTGCTGAGTAGCTGACGCTGTCAATTTCATATGTGACGCTTGAATGACAGGTACTGACAGGTGATAGATTACTATTTCTATACTACTCTCTTAAATATCTAGTACATACTTTCCTGTCTGTCTGTAAGAGTGGGTATCACACCATCTCTTTGTGTAATATGTTGTCATGTTTATGGATGTTATTAACGGGTCCAAATTGTTTTTGTTCTCTCATTTTTCTGGGTCTTTATTGAATTATTTTGGAAAAAAAATCTTTATGAGTTTATTTCATGTCTTTTGATAATTGTTTTTTCTTTTTGATTATTTTTCTTTGGTTGATATTATAATTATAAGGGCTTTATTGAATATTCTTTTAGGTTATATCGTTCAAATAATTAATCATTACCTCGCTGTGATTTGTCGGTAATTTGTTAACAATTTTCTTAAAGAATTCTTTATTTTTATAATCGTATAAATAGCATATAGATTTTCTTTTCTAAATTTTTGTTCAACGATTTAAGATAATGAGATTAATGATCAAACTTTTGAGGAAGAAAGAGTTTAAATAAATAGCTTCCGTTAAGGTTTGGGGGGAATTTTTCTTACGGAAGTTGAAATCTTTTGAAACTAACACGAATAAAATCGGACAATTACTTTTTTTAATTTTCAAAATAAATTTTGTCAGTTAAAGAGAGAAATTTTCTACAGAAGTGTGAATTAATCTAGTCTATAGTCAACTTTATACTCTGGTCTATAGTCTAGTCTATAGGCTACTCTATAATATACTTCATAGTTTACTCTACAGTCTAGTTTGCAGTCTACTCCATAGTCTAGTCTATAGTCTAGTCTTTAGTCTAGTCTATAGTCTAGTCTATAGTCTAATCCATAGTCTAGTCTATAGTCTAGTCTATAGTCTAGTCTGTAGTGTAGTCTATAGTCTAGTCTATAGTCTAGTCTATAGTCTAGTCTATAGTCTAGTCTATAGTCTAGTCTATAGTCTAGTCTATAGTCTAGTCTATAGTCTAGTCTATAGTCTAGTCTATAGTCTAGTCTATAGTCTAGTCTATAGTCTAGTCTATAGTCTAGTCTATAGTCTAGTCTATAGTCTAGTCTATAGTCTAGTCTATAGTCTAGTCTATAGTCTAGTCTAGTCTATAGTCTAGTCTATAGTCTAGTCCATAGTCTAGTCTATAGTCTAGTCTATAGTCTAGTCTATAGTCTAGTCTATAGTCTAGTCTATAGTCTAGTCTATAGTCTAGTCTATAGTCTAGTCTATAGTCTAGTCTATAGTCTAGTCTATAGTCTAGTCTATAGTCTAGTCTATAGCCTAGTCTATAGTCTAGTCTATAGTCTAGTCTATAGTCTAGTCTATAGTCTGGTCTATAGTCTAGTCTAGTCTTTAGTCTTGTCTATAGTCTAGTCTAGTCTCTAGTCTTGTCTATCTATAGTCTAGTCTATAGTGTAGTCTATAGTCTAGTCTATAGTCTAGTCTATAGTCTAGGCTATAGTCTAGTCTATAGTCTAGCGTTTAGTGTATAGTGTAGTGTCTATAGTGTTATATATACTCTAGTATATAGTCTATACTCTAGCCTGTAGTCTGGTATATAGTCTAGTCTATGGTCTATTACAATTATTGCTTTGCAGAAACTAGTGAGAGGCTTTTATATAGAAAACTGATCGCGTTGTGGTAGAACTTTTATATAGAAAAGTGCTCTCTTTAAGAGAGTAATTTGCCATAAAGAACTGTTGTCTTTGAGAGAGGGATTTTCTATATAAAACTGCTGTTGTAGAGAAAAAATTAGGTATAGAAAACTTTTCTATAGAAAGCAAGTCGCTTCAAGACGCCTATGGATATCAAGTCCTTTTAAGGAAAATTTTTCCAAGAAATCGTTTTAAATGTGTGCGAACTCTTTCTTATTTCTCCGGAGCACAAACCTTATCCCTGCTTATTTCTTATCAGTAAACATCTTAAACATTTAACAAGCAAATCGTTTAACACTTGATTGTCAATATTTAAACACAATTTGGTTGTTGAGTTTTTTCTTCTTTTTCGAATCTACTGTGTTTGAAAACCATGCTGCTGTAACTTTGCCTGTTTTTTTGCAGGCGATCTGCAGTAACATGCTGCTTTAAAGTAAAAATCGATTTGTTTTCTTTCGTTTTTTTGGTCTATAAGAACAAAATAATATTTAAAAGCATGTGGTGTATGCAAAGGCAGCAAAAAACAGCTAAACAGAAAAGTGTTTAAAAATTGGCGAAAAAACTCTAGCACTTTATTGTACAATTATTGCATTTTGGTGTTAAACAATAAACTTAAAGAGGTGCTGAATGTCTAGGAAAATCATGTAACACATTTATTACAAAACAACTGCTGCAGCAACAAAATTTTACATTAAACAATTTGCTGTTTTGATAAATTTTTGTTGATAAAAGGTGTGACATTGGCAACATGTTGTAGCAAGCAGTTAAAATATTTAAGCTAAATAATCATAATTTGTAGAAAGAATAAACCAAAAAATCAATTGGTTAAAGAAGTCAATATGCGGAAAGTAAAAACATAAAAAGTACTTCCTTAGAAGTGAAAAAGAAGTAGAGTTTATATTAATATGAATACCAATCAAAATTTTTTAAAATGTTGTAAGCAAATATTTCAACATATTTGTAGGTCTTTTACCAGCAGCAGCATCAACCATCCAGCACCGTGTCACATCTTCTAACCTGCTGCGTTTTCTTACTTATTTGGTGTTAAATATACTGCACCTTTATTGGAGTGTTTCGACAAATAAAGAAGAAGAGTATGTGTGTGTCTTTTGATTTAAAGACTAGGCAACACATCCTCAACATCCAGTTACAAACAATGGAAATCGTGTGAATTTGTACATTTGTTTCTTTTGTTTTGTTTTTTAATAAATGTGGTTTTATTATGGTTGTTGTTGTTCCTTATTTTCAAAAAAAGATGTGGCCCAAAAACTACAATATATGACCTGATCATTGGTTTATTGTACGTGTATGCTGGATATTTGATGTATTAGTGTCTGTCCTACCGTCTGTCTCTGTTTTTGGTATAATTTAAAAGGTTCTTTTTGTGATTTATATGGTTAAATTGTATTTTAGTGGTTTATTTTAACCAAAAAACAGAGAAAAAATCAAAAATTTGTTCAATGTTTAATATTAAATTGATGTTAATCAATGCATTAGTAATGATTTAAAATCTACACAGAAAGAAATTTTGCTAAAGTAAAGAAAATTAAAAAAACATGTTTCATAAACAAAATTTTATCTCTGTTAAACACTATAGACTAGACTAAAGAATAGACTATAGACTAGACTATAGACTAGACTATAGACTAGACTATAGACTAGACTATAGACTAGACTATAGACTAGGCTATAGACTAGACTATAGACTAGACTATAAACTAGACTATAGACTAGACTATAGACTAGACTATAGACTAGGCTATAGACTAGACTGTAGACTAGACTATAGACTACACAATCGACTAGACTAATGATTTTAAGCAGACTGTAGACCGCACTATAAACTAGACTATTGAAAAGTCCGCAGATTAGACTTTAGACAACACCATAGACTAGACTAGTCCACAGACTGGACTATATTCTACAAAATATATTAAATATTATTTAAAACCTTTTCTTCCAGTGTATTTTCTCCCCTTATTACCACCTTGAGTTTAAGGACCTCATTATTCATTTTCTGTTCCAAATCTCTCTTTCGTTTCTTTAGAAACTCAAGCAACAATTTCCCAAGAAAGTGAAAGTAAAAAAGAAATACAAAAACAACAACCGATTTAAGCCAAGAACCCATTGATCGCTGTTCGCAGTCGGTAGAGGTTCTTGTGATCATAAAATGATCATACCCTTCATTCTTTTATTGTTATTGTTTTGAGAGAAATGAAAAGAAAGAAAACAACAGTTACGGAGTTTTTTTTTTAACAGGTTTTTTTTTTCATTGTTACTTGTTTTGTTGTGATTATTGTTCGGGACATTTTGACTTATTACCATGTATTTGTCAATATTGGACATGCTCACTGAAAACATTAAAGATCGATACCCTCTCAATGTGTATGGCTCTAGTTGTGTGTGTGTTTGATAGTCGAACAAATTTCTAATGAGACCCGTGGCAATTGTAGAGATGTGATTTTGATTTAATCGTTTGTTATAAAAATTAAACACAGTTTAAACTCAGCAGCAGGTAAAAAATTGTGTGTGTTTTAGTGATCGTGAGGTTTTAAGGAATGCTAAACGTGATCAATGTGATCGAATTTTATTTGATTTTTGAGTTTATTGCTGTTGCTTTTTTAGGTCTAAAATATCTTAAACGTTGTTTGCATACAAAATTAATTGCTGGACATTGTTAAACCAAGATTTAGTGGGGGCCCACATTAAAATATTGTGTTTAACACATTTTTCATAATATTTGAAAATGAATTTTGAGAAAAGATTTGGGAACAGTTTTTAAAACTGTAAGAAAAGTTTTAAAGTGTGAAACAAATGTTGATGAAAAAAAGCTTTTTATTGAACTTTAAAGTTTAATTTAACTTGTTTATTTTAGTTAAAATGACATCATTTTCATGTCATAATTAACTATTTCCGTTTTTAATTAAACAAAAAATCTTTTGTATTTGTGGTTTTTTACCAAATTAATGTTGAAAAAACAACAGTTTATTTTAAACTTTTGTTATTGCTGTTGATTTTTTTCTTTAATTTCCAGAAATTACTTTAATAATTTAACAATTCTTAATAATTTGTTTTAATCGTTCTTCCTCTCTCTCTGTGTCTCTTTCCTGCCGTTGTTATAGCTATTAAGCGGTATTTTGAAAATGACCTCATAAAATTTTGACGCTCTATTTTTTTCTTTACCTAAAGGTTCACAAATAAAGTGTCATAAAATTGCTGGTTTAATTTGAAACAGAAATCTGCTTTCAAGTTTCAACAAGTTCATAGAAAATGCCGCTTAAGTAAAGACCAACATAATTGAAGAAAAATTGAATTTGGCGTAACAACTACTACTGTGTTTAAATTTAATTTTCTATTTAAAAGCCCCCAAGAAAAGGTGTCGCATGTCGTTTAATTTCCTAAAAATATAAAACATTGTTTTTTTTTAATTTCTTAACACTGTAAAATTAAAGAAAATTAAACTATAACGTATTTTGTTAAGACCTTTTTCTCAGAGTTGATTCTGCGAAATTTTCTTAGAATTCGATTTGTTGTTGTTTTTAAGCCCAGTTTATATCATAAGACATTCCCTGTGTTGAGACAACTAAAAAAAATGATGATGTATTTGTTTAAAATTATCCAGCACGTACGATTTTTTTTATATTTATATTGTTTGTTTTGTATTTTTATGGCATTTGATTTGTTTTTCGCTGAAATCCAACCATAAATGTGAACGAACATTTATTTAAAACAATAAAAATTTGTTAAAAATAAAATGGATTTTTATCTAAAGATTTCTTAAAATTGATGTTCATTTCTCAATATATACTGAAATGTAGTAGTGAATGTGTGTGTGTCAGTCAAAATTTAAGATTTTTAGGCTTTAAATAATTTGTTATAACAAAACTATTTTTAAATCAACGGAAATTAATCACATTTGATAATGAAAGCTTAAAGAGCTTTAAAGCTTTTTAATTTAACTAAACAGGATTAAAACTTTACTGTATAGCAAGTCTTAGTAAAAGCTTTTTAAAACTTAAAAGCTTTTTTTAAAACTCTTCCAAAACACATCAAAAGTAAAATTTAATGTCGATATGATAGCTGAAAGCTTTCATTTAAAGCCCATTTAAAAAGCACCACTTTCGCAGATTTTAAGGTAGCTCTATGTATCAGGATCATCTGATCATTTATACATTGGTGGAAAGCTATGTAAAAAGTTATCCATCGTAAGATATAGAAGGCAATCCTTCCTATAAGAGAACTAATGATAACTACTGAAGTTACTCTTAACTCTTAGGCTCCAGATTACGGGCGCATGGCATACGACTCAATCTGGCCATACGACTTACTCTCTTCCAGACTCTCCCAGACTAGAATTACCGGACTACTTTACCCCTAACACCATTTTTTGTTAGAGACATCTCCGAGTTAATACAGTACAAACCAGATGATATGGAACTGATTCTCCGCGATAAAACGTACAAAATTTATACTGATCCTGCAGTCCGAAGTATCAACTATAAAACGGGCTACAAATTGGCTTAGGTTCTATCGGAGTTTACGAGGTTTTATCATATTTATACGACATTAAACTGAGTTCTAGAATGTACGTCATCTCTAAATGAGATGGCTAAACATTCTATAATATGAATGTATTGGATTCCGAGTCATCATTAGATACCTGGTAATCTTATATGGTACTTCACTAGGAAGAGACCGACAATATTGCGCAAGTATTCGATCAAGGATAGACTCCACGAGAATGCACAATCTTGGAGGTAGATTGAGTATACTTGCAGAATGGCAGAGATCATATGGCCAACTACGGAACAATATTATAGTGGTTATTGGACTCTAGGGCTTCATACTAGATGATTGAATCTTCCAAGTATCGACTGCTGCAGAAGCTATTATGACTAAGAGGAAGAAGAGAATATCACACACTTTCCCCAGAGGAATATGGGTTTAGCATGTAGATTTATACGAGCTGAACATCCGAAAGATAAACTCCTTTATCCGGGCGACAATTTGGTTTCAATAGAATCCAGAGTAATTAGGTCGAAGTATACTAGTACGCCAACCGGAGATGATGAACGCAAGTATGTCTTTCCCCAGAGGAATATGGGTTTACCATGTAGATTTATACGAGCTGAACATCCGAAAGATAAACTCCTTTATTCGGGCGACAATTTGGTTTCAAAAGAATCCAGAGTAATTTGGTCGAAGTAAACTAGTACGCCAACCAGAGATGATGGACGCAAGTATGTATCCCGTGATGTAAACACACAAACAAAGTGTTCATCTAACATAACCTAAATTTCAATAAAAAGCTTTTTTAAATCATTAAGTTTTTTGATTGGTTCGATGGACCATTTAATTAAAAAGCTTTCTAGAATCTATAGTAATTAGATCGAAGCGTACTAGTAAGCCAACCCGAGATGTTGAACCCAAGTGTGTTCCCAGTGATGTAAACACACAGACAACGTGCTCACCTAACATAATCTAAATTACAATTAAAAGCTTTTTTAAGTCATTAAGCTTTGCTTTTTTAATCAATTCGAAGGACCATTTAATTAAAAATCTCTCTTCAAGACCTTATCGTATCTTAATTCGCTTCCAACATTTGTTAAATTCAATATACTTTCATCGATTATTTACATTTTCAATTAACTGCCTCTGCCTGTCTGTCACAATTTCATAATGTCAACAACTCTCAATGTTTATCAAAACATTTAAATGGTTGTCATTATTTTGTTATTAAAAACGAACGTTATCATGAAAAAAAACTCTAAACAAAAATAATGGCATGCACACGCGTTTATAAAATCAACCCAAAAAATAATTGACAAAAAAAAATTAAATAAAACTTCTAAAGAGTCATAAATGCAGTTAAATAACAACAACTTAAAGAATTATTATATGTTCAATTTAAAGATAAAAAACTACAAAAACAAACAAAAGAATTAAAGAATTAAGAACAATACAAAAAAACTAAATATGAAGAATAAACACGAAAGCTTTGCACATTATGCTAGTTTGATTAAATTTGATTAAGACAAAAAAAAACGAATTGACATTTTTAAGGTGCCATGTTGCACATTCCACTTCCCTTAAAACAAAATATAATAATTTAAATGTAATAATATGCAAAGTGTATTAAATAGAGAGGCCTGTTTTTATGTAGGCTTTTTCTAAGCTTTAAAGCTAAGCTTATTTAAGCTTCTAAACATCATAATGTAAAGCTTTCATATGATCACCAACAGCTTTCACAGTTAACATAGAATTTATGTTATGCTTTTATATATAGGATTTTTGGGCACTTTTTATGTTTTAATTGAACAAGTTTTTAAAAAGGCTTTAAGAAATAAAAGCTTTTTTTATTTCATTAATAAGATCTAATGGTCTGTTTGCTGAAGAAATAATAAAACTTAGCTTAGAGTTTTAACAATATACTTCCCTATATACTGAAGCTTTTTGACTTGCGAGCTTTCAAGAGATTCGAAATTTGAGCTTTTACTAAAAGCTTAAATAAAGAACTATAACAAATCTTAACTGATCTACCAAGCATATTGATTTGTATTTGAAGGCTGTTAGATATATAATTTAAACTTAAAAAAGCACATGAATGAAGCTTTTATCGAAAAGCTTTTTTTGTAGAGGTTTTATTGGTGAGCTTTTTAAAGATCTCTAAGTACGAAAAAAGCTTTATGGAATTTATTTTTATAAATAACTCTATACAAATAGCTTTTATAAACTTATACAACTTTTAAAGCTTTTGACACCATATTAAACAGCTGCTAAAGCATTTGTTCTTTCATTCTATGAGAAATGATTAAAATTTCTCAAACATTTTTTTAAACTTAGCTCCCTTTACCACTGTCATCTGTTTTTATAACTTTTTTTGACTTCCAATGAAATTGAAAGCAAGTTCTTGGTAGAGTAAGTATTTGATTTAGACCAGACCCACAAACAAGACATAATTATGTTGATGTCGATGAAGAAAAGATGACAACTTTTTGTTAAATTCATGTAGATTTTTATTTAACTGAAACTGATAAAATAAGCAGCAGCAGCAGCTTAAACGAACAGAAAACATGATTTTATTTAACAAGACGACAGTGTTAACAAATTAACAAGAATTGTATTTAAGAAACTGACTGTTGGTTGTCAACAAATCAAGTCCAAAAATTATAACAAAAACAACAAACGATCAATAAAACTAAAACCAAAAAAAAGAAGGAAATATAATAAAAAAAATGTTTCATATTTAAACGAAACAAAACGTCTAAAAAACCAAAAATACACACAAATAATAATCATTATAATAACTTCTTCAAAACATACAAAAAATCATTGTTAAGCGACCGAAACCTTTCAAAAATCATTTGTTGATCAAGATATTTAATAATTTTATTACCCGGTCGGCTAAAAGACCAAAAGACTTTTCAGTTTGGTTTGGTTTGTTTGCTTGCTTGGTGTGTGACAATATCTGACATTAACGATCTCTTCTTATTCTCAGGCTCTCGGTTTTATTCATGTTGTAAAGAAAAAAATTATGAATATTGGCAAAAATGTAAAGCCAACGTTTTGTATTTTTATTTTAACTGTTTATAAAATGTTTAAGATTTCAATCGCAAACACACAAATCGTTCACTCTTTACATATATGACGCTGGCTGCTTTAAATGCTACAATAAGTTGGAGGCATAGTGGGTTTATTAACTGATCGGAAAAAACAATTAATAGATTCATCTTCCATGACTTTGTCCAGAGCTTAACTACAGATTATAACTTATCTTTATAAAGTCAAAGGATTTAAGTTTAATCCTTAGCTTAATCAGTTGATAAATGTTCTGACCTGGAAATATCATGTTAAATATTTTGTTGATCTATTTACCGCTTATTGCTTTCTACTATTCAAGGGGTTGTGAGTTTGTTTCCTGACGTAGACTTTTTCTCACTCCAAAAGATTTTTTGAGAATTTTTACTTTTTGACAAATTTTTCGATGTAGTGCTTACAACATTTGCCTTAACTGCCTGTAAAACTTTTTTTGACTTTGATTTTTTGCAGTTTCGTATTTAATATTTTTAATAAACCCCCAACTACCAAACTAAACAAGGATCAGAAATGTGTTGGTTTGCCTTGTCTTAAAGACAAGATTATTACTTGGCTTACAACACTCCTTGAAATGTAAGAATACATACAACGGCAAATACTCTCTTTATAATTTCAACTCTCTGTTCACACTAAAGGAATTTTTCAAAATCGAACAACAGTTTACAAAGAACTTATTCCAGATTTGTGACAAGATCATTTCACCGACAAGACCACAAGCCAGTCTTGGTCTATAGTCAGACTTATTGATTAAGGCTACAGACTACTCATTCGATCAGTCTACATACTAATACATATATAGATCAATATATAATTAACTCTATAGAGTAGTCCATAGATCAGTTTATAGGCCAGACTACTGAGCAGTTTAGTCTATAGATAAGTCTATAGACAGACTGGTCCATAGATTAGCGAACAGTCTAGTCTATAGATCAGTCAGATACTAATATATAGATCAATCTATAATTAACTCTATAGAGTAGTCTATAGATCAGTTTATAGGCCAGACTACTGAGCAGTCTATAGATTAGACAATTATCAGTATATAGACAGACTGGTCCATAGATTAGTCAACAGTCTAGTCTATAGATCAGTATATAAATCAACTACTGAAGAAACTCTAAGATTGTAAAATTCGTATAAATTTCTCGCCCATGTGAACCAACTCTCCTTTTTTAAACTCTTACACACTCTAAGTGCTAGTGCATAATAAGAACTTAACTCGCGTTAGTTAAGCTCAGCTGGTGTTGGTTTAAAAGGCATGTGAGTGAGTGTGAGTAACGTTGCGCTTAAACCAGGCTTGTAAAGTATGATGCGCATGCGTTCATGACATTTTTATGATGCTGACGCGTTGTCGCACTTTGTAAAGGCGGCGTTTTAAGGTATTAAATTGAGTTTATACATACACTTTTAACTACACTTTACTCTTAAACTACGAGTGGTGTTTGGTTTAAACCTTAAACTAAAACAATAACCCAAGCACGGCTTCAGTTTTTACGTATGTACGTATAAGTATCTTAGTGTTTGTATAGGCTGTGGATTTTTGGCGTGTTTTGAATACATAAATAGTTTTTTTTTTTTTCTTGAACCAAAAAGAAAACAAAAAGGAGAAATATACAAGTTATATTTTACAAAACAAGCTGTTAAAAATCACAGTTAAACGGGCTTGAAAAGACCAACTTAAAGCTACAAACAACGTGTTAAAAATTATTGTGTAGGACTTGAGAGTGTGTGTATGCTTTTCCAAAACCATATTTGAATTTATATTTTTGTTAATTAATTGGTTTAATAAAGACATCATAAGCTGGGGTTTAAGGTTTAGTTGTTGTTGTTGTTGCTGGTTTTGTAAATTAATTAAAATATTTTTCAAAATATTTTATGAGCCATTAACCCACATAAAGATGTCACATTGTTTTGACACTATTTACAAAAAAAGTGTTAAATAGCAATAACACACCACAATGAGAAAGAAATATTTAAATGAAGTGATTGTGGAACACATTTAAAGAAATAATTGAATCCTTTCTAATTCGGAGCCAATTTGTTTGTTGTTTAGATCAGCCATAGGCAGAGAGTGGAAAATTAGCTCTCTGACGGTATAAAAAACAGAGAACTTATTTTATTGATTTACTCTAATTAAGATCAGTCTAGATATCATTTTTTGGAACATGATAAAGTTCTATATATAGATCAGTATATAGACCAGTCTTTATATAAGTGTATAGATCAGTCTATAGACTAGTCTATTTATTAGACTATATACTAGTCTATAGATTAGTCTATACACTAGTCTACCTAACAGTCTTTAGACTAGTCTACATATCAGACTTTAGACTAGTCTCTAGATCAGTCTTTAAACTAGTCTATAGATCAATCTATAGACTAGACTATGGATCAGTCTAAAGACTAGTTTATGGATCAGTCTTAAGACCAGTCTATGGATCAGTCTTAAGACTAGTCTATAGATCAGTCTATAGACTAGTCTATATATTTGAATATATATCAGTCTATAGACTAGTCTATATATTTGAATATATACTGTTCTATAGATCTGCCTATACACTTGTCTACATATCAGTCTTTAGACTAGTCTACATGTCTTTAGACTAGTCTATAGTCTTGTCTATAGATCAGTATATGAACTTGTCCTTAGATCAGTCTATAGACTAGTCTTTAGATCAGTCTATGGATCAGCCTTTAGACTAGTCTATGGATCAGTCTATAGATATAGATCAGTCTATAAATCAATCTATAGACTAGACTTGTATCTTAAGACTAGTCTACAGACTGATCTAAGGACAAGTTCATATACTAATCTATAGACAGGTCTATAGACTGATCTATAGATCAGTTAATAGATCAATCTATATACTAGTCTAGGGATCAGTTTTTAGACTAGCTTATAGACTTATATACACAGAAAAAAATGAAATTCAAAATCAAACAAAAAATTCATAAAGCCAAGTATTTTTTTAACTAAAATAGGACCTATCACGAAATTCGTAAAATCAAGTACTCAAATTCGTAAATTCTTTATTGAAAAAATTTCAGGATTTTTCTTATTAAAATAATATACTATTTACGAAAAACATTAATAAATATTCGCAGCATTTCCAAACAATTATTTTACTTAAACAATAACGCAAATTATTTGTATTTGTACTGAAATTCAAGCAATTATTTTGTCTGAAACAGATAAATTATTTGTTGTATTTTGGCAATAATAATACACAAAATTCCTTATTGAATCTATAAAAATTTTGTTAAAAAATATATATTGAATTTTAACAAAAGTTTTACTAATTCTATAAAATTAAAATTTGTAGAAAAAAGTACTTATATACATACTTACAACAAATTTATTTCACATTCTAGAAACTATTATTTGTACTGTGAAAACTGAAACACTTATACATTAAATGTTATAAACCAAGTAAGAATTATATCAATTCATTTTAGTACATTCCAAAACTAGTTTTATTGTTGTATTCCATATGCTGACATATAAATAAAACTCAAACAAAAACATTTATTGAACCAGTAAAAATATTTACTGAAAATTAAATTTATTTCAATAAAGTGTTTGTTAGAAAATATTTTCCTTCTGCGTGAAAATCAAACAAATTCGTTATAAAACCAAATAAACATTTTTATAAAAATCGAAATTAAATTTAAGCAAACGATTGTTAAGAAAAAAAATGTGCATATTTTTCTCTGTGTATACTTCGATCAATATAAAGACTTGTCTACAAATCAGTCTAAAGACTAGTGTATAGATCAGTATATAGATCACTCATTTTATCATGAACATGATGAAAAATTAGATGTTTAAATTGTTTGTGTATCTTTTTGATTTATTTTCATTTTAAATATGAATCAACATCAATATTGTATTTTTATTTTTCAAAAAAGGCCACCAAAGTTCACAAAAAATTAAAAAATATCTACAGTTGAGCCATAAATTTCAAATGTATATTCAAAAATAATTTTTATGAATTGTCATTAAAATTTTTTGACTAAAAAAACGAATTTGTATTTCAGCGGCTAATAAAAAAAACTAAACTGCATTTGGTGTATAAAATGCAAGTCTAATGTTTGTGTGTCATAAAAATTTTCAAATTTCAGCAGTTAAACACCCATTTTCCCTATTCATTCATAGATCTCAACAAAATGTCTAGAACACACCGAAAACAACAAACAAAAATCGGCAGTTTAATGGTTTAATAATGTTTGGTGTATTACGGAGGCGTTTTTTAGTTGTTATTTTATTTTATTTTTTTCAAATTTTATATGCTAAGAGCCACAAGATTACTCTATCTTTATAGTCTATTCCATTCACCCCTTTCAGTTTGTTTCAGCTGGCAAATGTATGCATATAAAAACATTAAAATACTTTAAATACTATAAACAAAACAACAACAACAAATATATATCTACAATGAATTTTACAAATCAGAAGAATAAGAAAGAAAAGGCCGCCAGTTGCACAATCTTAACGAGCGACCATCACACATATTGTAGCGTGATGTGAAAGATTCTATAGTTTTCGTGGGACCACCAATGATGGATGTTGTACTGCTCACTTCACTCACAGTTTAATTACTTCGACACATTCTCTCGTTTATCTTTTTAGCCAAAATTTAGGCTATAATGATTTGAACAAATACATACATACATATTTGTTGTTAAATTTCCTTTTGAGCAGAGTCATAAAAATTTGTTTTATTTCATTCATGACGAAATTTTCTGCTTTAAGATTTTATATTCAATTTTAATAAACTTGAAAAAAAGTGTAAAAATTTTAGTTCAAAAATTTTTTTTGGCAGTAATTTGTGTTTAAAGAATTCTTTAAGGTAATATATTATAATCCCTTGATACTTTAATTAGGAAAATTTTAATCTAATTTGTCAACGAGGCCATAAACATAATTATTATTTAACTTTATACTGCTATAGATCAGTCTGACGTCGTGTCTATAAATACGTTTATAGATCTGTTTATAGCTAGTCTATAAGTATACTAGTCTATGGATCAGTATATAGACTACTACATATATCTCTCTATATACTAGTCTATTAATCTTTCTATAGAGTGGTCTATGTATTGATCATTCTGGAGATAAGTTTAAAGACTAGTTTATAGATCAGTTCATAGGCTTGCCTAATGATCTATTAATCATTCTATAGACTAGAACAGAACAGCCTATAGATCAGTCTATAGACTAGCCTATAGATCATTCTATAGACTAGCCTATAGATCATTCTATAGACTAGCCTATAGATCAGTCTATAGACTAGCCTATAGATCATTCTATAGACTAGCCTACAGATCAGTCTATAGACTAGCCTATAGATTAGACTATAGACTAGCCTATAGATTAGTCTATAGACTAGCCTATAGATCAGTCTATAGACTAGTCTATAGATCAGTCTATAGACTAGCCTATAGATCAGTTTCTATACTAGCCTATAGATCAGTCTATAAACTAGTCCATAGACCGGTCTATAGATTAGTCTATAGATCAGTCTGTAGCCTAGTCTACAGATCAGTTTATTGACTAGTCTAGAGACTGGATTGATCTATATATCAGTCTATAGACTAGTCTAAAAATCATTTTATCGACTTTCTGTAGTTCTGTCTATAGATAAGTTCATAGACTATTCTATAGATCAGTCTGTAGACTAGTTTACAGATCGGTCTATAGACTAGTTTATGGTTCAGGATATAGATTAGTATATAGGTCAGTCTATAGACTAGTCCATAGATCAGTCTATATACTAGTCTACAGATTAGTCTATAGACTGGTCTATAGATCAGTCTATAGACTAGTCTATAGATCAATCTATAGATCAGTCAGTCTATAGACTAGTCTATAGATCAGACTATAGATCAATCTATAGATCAGCCTTAGATCAGTCAGTCTATAGACTAGTCCATAGATCAGTCTATACACTAGACTATAGATTAGTCTACTGATCAGTCTATAGACTAGTCTAGTCTAGACAAGTCTATAGGTCAGTCTGTAGACTAGTCTATATATCAGTCTATAGATCTACAGATCAGTCTATAGACTAGTCTATATTATATTTCTTAAAAAAATTCCTTAATAATCCGATCCTAAGTGTTGCTTTATATAAATTTAAAACCAACTTTCTTTTCTTGCTTAAATCAACATTTCCCAGGAAATACAAATCTCGTTAATCACAAATTCCATCATCGAATTGCTGATAATTCATTTTAGATCTTTTTTTCTTTATTTAAGGTGTTTTTGTGATGGCAAATATAAAAACTAAAACAAAATATTTAAAAATCGTTTTTACAACGAATAAAGAGTGACATTTTTTTAATGTCTTTAACTCATTAAAGAGTTTATAGAAAGCGTATAATCATCAGCAAATCGTCAGACGTTATTATCAACTTCATGATCATCTTCATCATCATCCACATTATAATCGTCATTTGAGATTTTTGTTTAATGATTATTGCTCCGTTTTTTGGCGTGTTTTGTTTGTTACTTGTTTGGTTACGGTCTTCTCTGATATTGGTGGCTCATAACCTGTAAACTGATTTGGGATTTCGAAGCGTATGGGATGTTTACGAATTTATCTGTATATTCGATCATGTGTCGTATATAAAATTTTTATTGCATTTCATTGTTTTTGAATGTGTTAAAAAAAGTCAGAAATGGGGAAAAAAGGTGAGTGAATGATTTCTGTTTAATTTATTTATTTGTTGTTCTTTCAGTTGTTTTTGTTTTGTTGATGACTGATGGCTGGCGGTTTGATTTTACTAGATGTCAGCAGCAGCAGCTTTACAATCATACGCTCGTCATATACATACATACATTTTGAGCGGGACCATTGAATATTTAACAAATCCATAAAATCGTTTAAAACAAGATCAAACACTTTAAGCCGCCTTTGAAGTTGTATACAACCGATTTAATTGGCACGTTACAGTTTCATATTAATCAGCATTGATAGAGGTGGGGTTAAGGTAAACAATTCTAAATGTAAATTAATATGGCAAAGATGATTTCTCATACATAATTAATGAGCAAATTAATCTAAATCTTTTGGGATTTTATTAGAATAAAAAACATTTAAATAATTCAGAATTTTTAGAAGATTTTATTTTCAATGAGTTTTTTTCCTTTTGCTCAGTTGTCTAGTCGTCAAAATTCCTTTCACAACCCATAAAATCTATAACATCTTCGAAATTCAATAAACATGCAGCAGCAGCAGCCGTGATTGTGAGAAGAAACGAAAAACAAAACAGCAAAACATTGACATGTGCCTGTTTTCATTTAGTGTGAACACCTCACAAATTTGCAACACCAAACAGCATGAGTGCCAAATGCAACAAACACGACAACATCAAACAGCAAACAACAAACAATAGCAGAAACAAAACGAATCTCCAAAAAACACACTCGAACTACCACCAGCTGAGTCATGATGAGGCTCAATACAACAGAGAAACAACGCTTGCTTCTGTTGTATGTTGATCGAGTGGAGAGAAGGTTTTTGAAGCAAATAATGTTGACGACGATCGGCAGGCATCATGATGCTGCTGGTAACTCTGCTGTTGTTACCATATAAATTGTCCCCAGTCGATATCAGTCCAAACGTATCATTGCAATTTAAAATTGCATGTTGTTGTTAGCTTTGTTATTTCTCTTTTGAATCCCTCCTCAGTCAGAGTAGGAAGTTCACATTTGGAGTTTATCAGCAGCAAGCGATCAATACATCAATATGGTCAATAAAGTCAACGCTACAACACAACTGCCAACATTATATGTACTACGTATGGACTCAGGCTGCAACATGACAAATTTTTATTATGCATAATTTTTTGGCAACACTGTTGTTGCTTCATTTGGTGTTTTTAAGAGTTTTTGCGATTTTCCTTTTCTTTTAAATTGTTTACAGCCAGTATGTGAAATTGAAATTTAAGAACTTGCTTAAGTTAAGTTTAGTTTTTAATTTATTTTGTGTTTGCATTGTTGTTTTTACTACCATCACAATTTGTTTGTTTAAAGTTCTGTTGTTTTCGTATTTTTTTTTTGTTTTGCTTGATTTGGGGATCTCAGAGTAGCTGTTTCCTGTCGCAATTGTATGTTGATCGCAAATTTTGTTTTGCTGCAGTTGATGCTGCTGCTGCAGCCAGCAACTATTGCTGTATATATGTTTGTAAGTTAAGTAACTGACAACTAGCAACAACAACATACTTATAGCTATAACATCTTAGACTTAAACCATAAGTTTTATGTCACAATACACTCGAGGAGAAAATTTCGATAAATTTTAAAAATTGAATTTTAACTAAACTAGAACTGATCCACAACTAAACTTGAACTGATCTAAAGCTGGCCTAGAACTACAACAGAACAAGAACATAACTAAAACAGAACTAGAACAAAACTAGAACAGAACTAGAACAGAACTAGAACAGATCTAGAACAGAACTAGAACAGAACTAGAACTGACCTAGAACTGAAATAGAACTAGAACTAAACTAGAACTGAACTAGAACTGAACTAGAACTGAACTAGAACTGAACTAGAACTAGAACTGAACTAGAACTGAACTAGAACTGAACTAGAACTGAACTAGAACTGAACTAGAACTGAACTAGAACTGAACTAGAACTGAACTAGAACTGAACTAGAACTAGAACTGAACTAGAACTGAACTAGAACTGAACTAGAACTGAACTAGAACTGAACTAGAACTGAACTAGAACTGAACTAGAACTTGAACTAGAACTGAACTAGAACTGAACTAGAACTAGAACTGAACTAGAACTGAACTAGATCTGAACTAGAACTGAACTAGAACTGAACTAGAACTGAACTAGAACTGAACTAGAACTGAACTAGAACTGAACTAGAACTGAACTAGAACTGAACTAGAACTGAACTAGAACTGAACTAGAACTGAACTAGAACTGAACTAGAACTGAACTAGAACTGAACTAGAACTGAACTAGAACTGAACTAGAACTGAACTAGAACTGAACTAGAACTGAACTAGAACTGAACTAGAACTGAACTAGAACTGAACTAGAACTGAACTAGAACTGAACTAGAACTGAACTAGAACTGAACTAGAACTGAACTAGAAGAACTAGAACTGAACTAGAACTGAACTAGAACTGAACTAGAACTGAACTAGAACTGAACTAAAACTGAACTAGAACTGAACTAGAACTGAATTAGAACTGAACTAGAACTGAACTAGAACTGAACTAGAACTGAACTAGAACTGAACTAGAACTGAACTAGAACAGAACTAGAATAGAACTAGAACAGAACTAGAACAGAACTAGAACAGAACTAGAACAGAACTAGAACAGAACTAGAAAAGAACTAGAACCAGAACAGAACCAGAACAGAACTAGAACTGAACTAGAACAGAACTAGAACTAGAACAGAACTAGAACAGAACTAGAACAGAACTAGAACAGAACTAGAACAGAACTAAAACAGAACTAGAACAGAACTAGAACAGAACTAGAACAGAACTAGAACAGAACTAGAACAGAACTAAAACAGAACTAGAACAGAACTAGAACAGAACTAGAACAGAACTAGAACAGAACTAGAACAGAACTAGAACAGAACTAGAACAGAACTAGAACAGAACTAGAACAGAACTAGAACAGAACTAGAACAGAACTAGAACAGAACTAGAACAGAACTAGAACAGAACTAGAACAGAACTAGAACAGAACTAGAACAGAACTAGAACAGAACTAGAACAGAACTAGAACAGAACTAGAACAGAACTAGAACAGAACTAGAACAGAACTAGAACAGAACTAGAACAGAACTAGAACAGAACTAGAACAGAACTAGAACAGAACTAGAACAGAACTAGAACAGAACTAGAACAGAACTAGAACAGAACTAGAGCAGAACTAGAACAGAACTAGAACAGAACTAGAACAGAACAAGAACAGAACTAGAGCATAACTAAAACAGAACTTAAGCGGATTTCTAAAAAATTAAAATATTTACTAATTTTGAAAAAATTTCTAAATTTTTGAGAATTTTTTTGAGCGTATCAATCCAAAAAAAACCTACCTCCTCCTTATTTAAGCTGTTACTCTTATTGCTGTCGCTGTAGTTGTTGTTTTTTTTTTTGGAGTTTTTGTACAAATTGCAGATCACGGTTTTTATGTTGTACATGGAAATTCATGGCTACTGTGGAGCCAAAAACAAATAAACTCCAAATAAAACCAACAAAAAGAACCAAATCAAGTACCAACGAAACCATTTAAAACCTTCTTTTGTTTATTTTTGGTCTTGTTGTTTTTGTTGTTGGAGCTGCTGCTGTTTGTTGTATTTGGTACTGTCCAAAAAAAGATTATTTCGTTTATAAAATGTATATGAATGTGATGGGATATCCTTTCTTTTGCAGTTTTTTTCTTTTGATTTGTTTATAGAGTTTAACAAAAGTATCGAATTTGTATTAGTACATCTTATGAATAAAGGTATTTTGTAAGTTTTAGATAGACGGACTGAGGGACAGACAGATAGATGGCTGTTACAGACGACCAAACTTTAGATATTTACCACAAACAAACGTAGGTTTCAATATTTAGTTTCTTTATAAAAAAGTTCTTATACAAAGTAGAAATATAACATAAGTACATACTACTATTGCTACTACTATTTTAGTACCTTTTTTTTGCACAATAGTTCTTGGGTTTGCGTTTTTTTTTTTTTTTTGCTTCAGTTAAAATGAACTACAAATGATGTGTTGTTTTTGTTTATTTAAGTACTGAACAGCTAAAACAGTCAAACTGAACCATACGAGTAGAATTTACAGTCATCCAAGCACCAGCTCCAGCTTTAACTTAAAACAACAAAATTAAATAAACTGACAGTTTACAAAAGCATGTGTGGCAACTAAATGCTTGTTTGTTTTCTGTTTATATTGTCGTAAAATTACAACATTTTTTCCAACAACCGTGTTATGTTTTTTTTTTCAATTTTGAGAGAGCTTTTTTTGTCTGTGTATATTGTGATTTTGAGCTTGGAATTTTGTATATTGAAATGGTGTGAAATTCTTTCAAAAAAAAGAATGGATGGGAATTCCTTAGTTGAAGTAATTTTGGACATTAGTGTTTGATATTTTTAAAATATATCAGTTCTAGTTCAACTTTTATTCAGTTCTAGTTCAGTTGTAGATCAGTTCTAGTTCTGTTCTAGTTCTGTTCTAGTTCTGTTCTAGTTCTGTTCTAGTTCTGTTCTAGTTCTGTTCTAGTTCAGTTCTAGTTCAGTTCTAGTTCTAGTTCAGTTCTAGTTCAGTTCTAGTTCAGTTCTAGTTCTAGTTCAGTTCTAGTTCAGTTCTAGTTCAGTTCTAGTTCAGTTCTAGTGCAGTTCTAGTTCAGTTCTAGTTCAATTCTAGTTCAGTTCTAGTTCAGTTCTAGTTCAGTTCTAGTTCAGTTCTAGTTCAGTTCTAGTTCAGTTCTAGTTCAGTTCTAGTTCAGTTCTAGTTCAGTTCTAGTTCAGTTCTAGTTCAGTTCTAGTTCAGTTCTAGTTCAGTTCTAGTTCAGTTCTAGTGCAGTTCTAGTTCAGATCTAGTTCAGTTCAAGTTTAGCTCTAGTTCAGTCTAGAAAAGAACACAGCTTGAACTGAACTAGAACAGCTCTAAAACAGAACTAGAATATAATTAGAACAGAAGTAGAACTAGAACAGAACAGAACAAAACTAGAACAGAACCAAAACTGAACTTGAGCAATACTACAACAATTGAATTAAAACTTTTTTAAAAAATTCCTTTCAAAAAATCTAACAGGACCATTCTTGAACATTTTTTGATCAAACGAAATTTATTATAGTTTAAAGTTTTTGATCATGATTTAGAGTTATTCCAGTAGCTGCGGGAGAATTAACTGCCAAACAAGACTGACGCCCTTTAAAACAGTTTGCAAGTATTAAAATAGCTAAGGGACAGTTTCAAACCAAACAGACGCCTTTCCAGGCGATTTCTCTCTCAACTGCAGGTGCTGGCAATTTGATTTTGAATATTTGATAAAATTTTATGATTTTTATGGATTTTAATTTTAATAACAAAAAATTTCATAAGTAAATAAGAAATCAACAGCAGCATCTCTATCATCACTAGGCCACCTCTCAAACCCGGTTAGTAATATTGAAGAAAATTTATGACTGTCAAAGAGAGAAGACCTGCTGGGTTTTTATTACCGCTAGACACATTCATATTTGGCCAATAAAAAAAAAAGAATTTGAAATAACTGACAATTTCTTGCAAGAGCCCATAAAAATTAGTAAAACTACAACATTAAATAAACATTGAGCCAAAAAAACAAGGAAAATAAGAAAGAAAAAGAGGAAGTCGCTATGAAATCAATGAAAAAAGGATAATTGAATCCTTTGGTAATTTTATGAGCTCATAAAACTATAAAAATCACTTGCAGTTAAATTATAACATAAATCTATAAACAGGGCCCAAAGACATACACTTGAGTTACTATTTAGAAGCAATCGAAAAGGAAAGGGAGAGAGAAAAAACAATAAAGATAGAAATCTTAAAATAACAAAAACTATAAGAAAGAGACACACGAAAAAAAAGAAAACAGTAGTACGAGGAATTGGGAAAAATCAAAGTGAAATGCTAAGGATAGTTATTTCTGGCTTAATATATGAGAGCTCCGATACAGTGAGCTATAAAAGTTTTCTGACAAAGTAAACCATATTCATCTTAAAACTTTTTTGAAAATTCCGCATTTAATTGGAACAGTTTTTAAATATTTAAGGAGCACGGAATTTTTAAAATTTTTTGTAAAGATAGAAGTAGTTGCTATAACAAATGTACGAAAACTTTTCTTCCATACTGTTTGCTACTCATAGATTTTTATCTATTATTGTTATAGTTGTAGTAGATGGTTTAGTAGTTTCTGTTATAGAATTGATAATATTAGTTGTAGTAGTAGTTTGGTGGGGGTATTAGCCATGAATTTTCCATATAAACCGTTAAACATGGATGGTCATATACAATATTTTGCCTTTTACTAAATATGGTCTATTCTATATTCTTATTGTTGTTGGAGGTTGACATTTACACTATCTGATGGTAATAAGATACATGCATCATGTATCTGTAACTATACTATTCAGTAGTAAGTTATTTACCACAGAAGTAGTGGAAAAAAAGTATGAGGTTCCTCTTACTTCTTGGTGGCTTCTTTTTTGTCTGAATAGCAAGATGTTCTAATTTTTTATATTTTTATGTTTAATTTTTTTATTATTAAGAAAATTTATAGCGTGAAAATATGTCTTGTTAAGTGGTGGTGTAGTGCTTGTTTTGTTGGAGACATACATAGAAATAACAGAAAAAAAGGTAGCAGAGTTATCAATCTATAAAATAAAATATGTTGGTTATAAAATAAAAAATTTTATTGTTTTCAAGATAAAAATCTCTAGAAAAATACATTAACCAAGAACTACTGATTTTTAGAATCTTAAATGAAAAATGGGAGCAGATTTTTTGTCACTGAGATATTTCCTCATAAATTAGTTTGTTTTATTAGAAAGAAAAATGCTTTATTACAAAGAAATATTTAAACAATTTTCTGTTAAAAGCTAACCAATTACCAGATATTGGTAAATCTACAAACAAGTAAAGATTCATGGGAAAAAATTGAATACAAATAAAACGCACTGAAAATTCTTATTAATTAGTAGAAAAACAATACATGAAGTAGACAATAGAACAAAACTAGCAGAACTAGAACCTAGAACTAGAACAGAACAGAACTAGAACAGAACTAGAACAGAACTAGAACAGAACTAGAAACGAACTAGAACAGAACTAGAACAGAACTAGAACAGAACTAGAACAGAACTAGAACAGAACTAGAACAGACTAGACAGAACTAGAACAGAACTAGAACAGACTAGAACAGAACTAGAACACAGAACTAGAACAGAACTAAAACAGAACTAGAACAGAACTAAACAGACTAGAACAACTAGAACAGAACTAGAACAGAACTAGAACAGAACTAGAACAGAAACTAGAACAGAACAGAACAAACAGAACAGAACAGAAAGAACAGAACTAGAACAGAACTAGAACAGAACTAGAACAGAACTAGAACAGAACTAGAACAGAACTAGAAACAGAACTAGAACAGAACTAGAACAGAACTAGAACAGAACTAGAACAGAAATAGACAGAACAAAAACTAGAACAGAACTAGAACAGAACAGAACAGAACTAGAACAGAACTAGAACTGAACTAGAACAGAACTAGAACAGAACTAGAACAGAACTAGAACAGAACTAGAACAGAACTAGAACAGAACTAGAACAGAACTAGAACAGAACTAGAACAGAACTAGAACAGAACTAGAACAGAACTAGAACAGAACTAGAACAGAACTAGAACAGAACTAGAACTAGAACAGAACTAGAACAGAACTAGAACCAGAACAGAACCAGAACAGAACCAGAACCAGAACAGAACTAGAACAGAACTAGAACAGAACTAAACAGAACTAGAACAAACTAGAACAGAACTAGAACAGAACTAGAACTAGAACAGAACTAGAACAGAACTAGAACAGAACTAGAACAGAACTAGAACAGAACTAGAACAGAACTAGAACAGAACTAGAACAGAACTAGAACAGAACTAGAACAGAACTAGAACAGAACTAGAACAGAACTAGAACAGAACTAGAACAGAACTAGAACAGAACTAGAACAGAACTAGAACAGAACTAGAACAGAACTAGAACAGAACTAGAACAGAACTAGAACAGAACTAGAACAGAACTAGAACAGAACTAGAACAGAACTAGAACAGAACTAGAACAGAACTAGAACAGAACTAGAACAGAACTAGAACAGAACTAGACAGAACTAGAACAGAACTAGAACAGAACTAGAACAGAACTAGAACAGAACTAGAACAGAACTAGAACAGAACTAGAACAGAACTAGAACAGAACTAGAACAGAACTAGAACAGAACTAGAACAGAACTAGAACAGAACTAGAACAGAACTAGAACTAGAACAGAACTAGAACAGAACTAGAACAGAACTAGAACAGAACTAGAACAGAACTAGAACAGAACTAGAACAGAACTAGAACAGACTAGAACAGAACTAGAACAGAACAGAACTAGAACAGAACTAGAACAGAACTAGAACAGAACTAGAACAGAACTAGAACAGAACTAGAACAGAACTAGAACAGAACTAGAACAGAACTAGAACAGAACTAGAACAGAACTAGAACAGAACTAGAACAGAACTAGAACAGAACTAGAACAGAACTAGAACATAACTAGAACAGAACTAGAACAGAACTAGAACAGAACTAGAACAGAACTAGAACAGAACTAGAACAGAACTAGAACAGAACTAGAACAGAACTAGAACAGAACTAGAACAGAACTAGAACAGAACTAGAACAGAACTAGAACAGAACTAGAACAGAACTAGAACAGAACTAGAACAGAGCTAGAACAGAACTAGAACAGAACTAGAACAGAACTAGAACAGGAACTAGAACAGAAACTAGAACAGAACTAGAACAGAACTAGAACAGAACTAGAACAGAACTAGAACAGAACTAGAACTAGAACAGAACTAGAACAGAACTAGAACAGAACTAGAACAGAACTAGAACAGAACTAGAACAGAACTAGAACAGAACTAGAACAGAACTAGAACAGAACTAGAACAGAACTAGAACAGAACTAGAACAGAACTAGAACAGAACTAGAACGAACTAGAACAGAACTAGAAACAGAACTAGAACAGAACTAGAACAGAACTAGAACAGACTAGAACAGAACTAGAACAGAACTAGAACAGACTAGAACAGAACTAGAACAGAACTAGAACAGAACTAGAACAGAACTAGAAGAAACTAGAACAGACTAGAACAGAACTAGAACAGAACTAGAACAGAACTAGAACAGATACTAGAACAGAACTAGAACAGAACTAGAACAGAACTAGACAGAACTGAACAGACTAGAACAGAACTAGAACAGAACTAGAACAGAACTAGAACAGAACTAGAACAGAACTAGAACAGAACTAGACACAGAACTAGAACAGAACTGAACAGAACTAGAACAGAACTAGAACAGAACTAGAACAGAACTAGAACAGAACTAGAAGAAAGATAAACTAGAGCAGAACTAGAGCAGAACTAGAACAGAACTAGAACAGAACTAGAACAGAACTAGAACAGAACTAGAACAGAACTAGAACAGAACTAGAACAGAACTAGAACAGAACTAGAACAGAACTAGAACAGAACTAGAACAGAACTAGAACAGAACTAGAACAGAACTAGAACAGAACTAGAACAGAACTAGAACAGAACTAGAACAGAACTAGAACAGAACTAGAACAGAACTAGAACAGAACTAGAACAGAACTAGAACAGAACTAGAACAGAACTAGAACAGAACTAGAACAGAACTAGAACAGAACTAGAACAGAACTAGAACAGAACTAGAACAGAACTAGAACAGAACTAGAACAGAACTAGAACTGAACTGGAACCGAACTAAAACAGAACTAGAACAGAATTTAAAAAGTACTAGTTAGTACCGCTCTGGTTGGGCTCTAGATATAGTTTAGTATGTATGAGAATGATTTGATCCTTTTCTATTCTATTCCCCTTTCCAAAAGTTTCTACAGATTTCTGATGCTTTAGTTTTTTATTTGTAGTTCTTGTGACAAACTACAAGATTTCCATTTCATTTAGTCATTATTTTATTGGACACTTTAAACCACCTACGTACTGGTAACACATCCAGAAAGAAACATCTTATAGATGTGTGTTCTATACTTTAGGATGTTGGTAAAAAGAGCTGGGAACATGTTGTCATGGTCGATATTGTGTCTGTGAAGACTGTAACTAAGAATTTGCATTAAAATGTAATTTTGCTAGATTGTTTTTTTTTTTTTGTACGTTTGCTTACAAAGCTGTTAAACATGATCACTTGAAAATAAAGAGGGAAAGAATATCTTCTACAAGGTACATGAGGAAAAGAGTTTTAATATTGAAAGTAGCATTTAAAAGTTGTCTGTTCGGCTGTGTTTCCATTTGATTTCATTTCTTGGTTTGGTGGCAGCATTAACATAATTAGTCAAATACTTTTTTTTGCGAAATAAAAATACAGCAAGAAGGTCTGTTGCTAAAGAAAAGTGCCATAAATACTAGAGGTGTAGGGGAGGGAAATAGAAAATTGTGTTGAAAATGTTGGCGCGAAATTGTAGCAGACATAAAGAACACTTTGGCGTTTAACAATATTTTTTTATTTGTTTTGCGTATAAGGCAAAAAAACATAGATCAGTACTTTAGAGATTTTTTTGCCAGTTGTTGCTGTTTTTTTGCAATGCAATGTGTTAAATACTGTCGTTACTACTTAGAGTTTCTTAAGGAATAGACATAAATTAACATAAAACAAGCCAGGGAGTCTTAATCAAGCAATTTGCCATTGAAACAGAACTTTTAAGATGTATGACTTCTCAGACTTGCTTTCAAACAGTTTGTGCTTGGCTTTTTTATTTTATAACGAAAATTTGTTGGTCTACCACATACTTAATTTCAAATTTTAATCGCCCACACTGTGTCAAATCATTTCTTTTTTTTCGCATGAGGAGGGCCTTTTAGTTATAGAAGCCTTTTAAACGCCTACTTTTACAATTTGATTTGCCATAAATTTCCACACGAAGAACATTTTTGCTGGAAGACAACAAGACTCTTCTTTTAAAGATCAAAAATAAAATCATATTTAGTTTATCATTTTACTTAAGAGTTAGAAACAGGAAAATATATTTAGAACTAAAAATAATTTGATTTTAATTAATTTATTACATTTAGAAACTTGTTAACGCTGGCAGTTGGTTGTCAGTGAAATTGTCAGTCAAATGAAATGTTACAAAAAATAAGGAAAACTATTTTGTACAAACAGAAAAAAGTACTTTTTTGTAATAACAATAAAAGCTTACAAATTACTAGACTATAGACTAGACTATGGACTAGATCATAGACTACACTATAGGCTTGACTATGGACTAGACCATAGACTACACTATAGGCTTGACTATACACTAAACTATAGACTATGGACTACACTATAGACTAGACTATAGACTAGACTATAGACTAAACTATAGACTAGACTATAGACTAGACTATAGACTAGACTATAGACTAGACTATAGACTAGACTATAGACTAGACTATGGCCTAGACTATAGACTAGACTATAGACTAGACTATAGACTAGACTATAGACTAGACTATAGACTAGACTATAGACTAGACTATAGACTAGACTATAGACTATACTATAGACTAGACTATAGACTAGACTATAGACTAGACTATAGACTAGACTATAGACTAGACTATAGACTAGACTATAGACTAGACTATAGATTAGACTATAGACTAGACTATAGACTAGACTATAGACCAGACTATAGACTAGACTAAAGACTAGACTATAGACTAGACTATAGACTAGACTATAGACTAGACTATAGACTAGACTATAGACCAGACTATAGACTAGACTATAGACTAGACTATAGACTAGACTATAGACTAGACTATAGACTAGACTATAGACTAGACTATAGACTAGACTATGGCCTAGACTAAGACTAGACTATAGACTAGACTATAGACTAGACTATAGACTGGACTATAGACTAGACTATAGACTAGACTATAGACTAGACTATAGACTAGACTAGGACTAGACTAAAGACTAGAATATGGACTAGACTATGGACTAGACTATGGACTAGACTATAGACTAGACTATAGACTAGACTATAGACTAGACTATAGGCTAGACTATAGACTAGACTATAGACTAGACTATAGACTACACTATAGACTAGACTATAGACTAGACTATAGGCTAGACTATAGACTAGGCTATAGACTAGACTATAGACTAGACTATAGACTAGACTATAGACTAGACTATAGACTAGGCTATAGACTAGACTATAGACTAGACTATAGACTAGACTATAGACTAGACTATAGACTAGACTATAGACTAGACTATAGACTAGACTATAGACTAGACTATAGACTAGACTATAGACTAGACTATAGACTAGACTATAGACTAGACTATAGACTAGACTATAGACTAGACTATAGACTAGACTATAGACTAGACTATAGACTAGACTATAGACTAGACTATAGACTAGACTATAGACTAGACTATAGACTAGACTATAGACTAGACTATAGACTAGACTATAGACTAGACTATAGACTAGACTATAGACTAGACTATAGACTAGACTATAGACTAGACTATAGACTAGACTATAGACTAGACTATAGACTAGACTATAGACTAGACTATAGACTAGACTATAGACTAGACTATAGACTAGACTATAGACTAGACTATAGACTAGACTATAGACTAGACTATAGACTAGATATAGACTAGACTATAGACTAGACTATAGACTAGACTATAGACTAGACTATAGACTAGACTATAGACTAGACTATAGACTAGACTATAGACTAGACTATAGACTAGACTATAGACTAGACTATAGACTAGACTATAGACTAGACTATAGACTAGACTATAGACTAGACTAGACTATAGACTAGACTAGACTATAGACTAGACTATAGATTAGACTATAGACTAGCTATAGACTAGACTATAGACTAGACTATAGACTAGACTATAGACTAGACTATAGACTAGACTATAGACTAGACTATAGACTAGACTATAGACTAGACTATAGACTAGACTATAGACTAGACTATAGACTAGACTATAGACTAGACTATAGACTAGACTATAGACTAGACTATAGACTAGACTATAGACTAGACTATAGACTAGACTATAGACTAGACTATAGACTAGACTATAGACTAGACTATAGACTAGACTATAGACTAGACTATAGACTAGACTATAGACTAGACTATAGACTAGACTATAGACTAGACTATAGACTAGACTATAGACTAGACTATAGACTAGACTATAGACTAGACTATAGACTAGACTATAGACTAGACTATAGACTAGACTATAGACTAGACTATAGACTAGACTATAGACTAGACTATAGACTAGACTATAGACTAGACTATAGACTAGACTATAGACTAGACTATAGACTAGACTATAGACTAGACTATAGACTAGACTATAGACTAGACTATAGACTAGGCTAGACTATAGACTAGGCTAGACTATAGACTAGAATATAGACTAGACTATAGACTAGACTATAGACTAGACTATAGACTAGACTATAGACTAGACTATAGACTAGACTAGACTATAGACCAGACTATAGGCTAGACTATAGACTAGACTATAGACTAGACTATAGACTAGACTATAGACTAGACTATCGACTAGACTATAGACAAGACTATAGACTAGACTATAGACTAGACTATAGACTAGACTATAGACTAGACTATAGACTAGACAATAGACTAGACTATAGACTAGACATAGATAAAAACTATAGACTAGACAATAGATAAAACTATTGACTAGACAATAGATAAACTGTAGACTAGACAATAGATAAAACTATAGACTAGACAATAGACTAGACTATAGACTAGACAATAGACTAGACTATAGACTAGACAATAGATAAAACTATAGACTAGACAATAGATAAAACTATTGACTAGACAATAGATAAAACTGTAGACTAGACAATAGATAAAACTATAGACTAGACAATAGACTAGACTGTGGACTAGACTATAGGCTGGTTTCAATGTTAAGCATTTAAAATACGACATTTTGACCAAAATTTCTTAAAAAGTATATGGAATTACAACGGTTCTATGCTTAATTAAGGATTTAATTAACTTTTGATTATGACAACAAACAATTTTAATTGAAATTATAAATGTATTGAGAAAAATACAACCAATGGTTGTTGCCGGCCTGCTGGCTGTACTTGTCATTAATATTTTACATGTGTTAAATTCTCTATAAAATGATATTATGATATAAAATGAGCGAAAAATATAAAAAATCATTTTTAATGAATTTCTAAGAAATTCAATTTAACTTTGCGTATCATTCAATATCTGTATCTTAAGATGCCCTTTTTGCATTTATTTATGTATGAATATTTGTCGTATTTTTTTGTTTTCTTATTTTGTTTTTCATTCCCATTTAATATTTAACGAATTTATAACACGATACCAAAAAACTGAACTGAAAGTGAACTGAACATATTTATAAAACATTCTGAAATTCAAAGAATGATGGCATTAACATTGGCATTCATTCTTATTTTTTGTTTTGTTGTTGAGAAGTTTTATTTTTATTTTTAATATTTTAGTTTAGTTCTTAAACTCTTCTTCTTATGATTGCCGTCTCTGTGGCAAAACATATTGAAATAATTATTATCTCCTGTTTAAAATCTGCAAGAGAACAACAGCAACAACAATAACATTATCGCAAAAATTGAAGCGCAACATAAAATATATAGAGATATAAAGGGAAATTAAAGAAGTTTGTAAATGAAACGACTAGTTAAAGGAGCTACTTGTTAACAAAATATTACTTTTTTCCAATTTAGTAGTATTTTTTAAGTTTAGCGCAAAATATAATGAATATGCTTGAACTAATTGAAAAACATGGATTTTTGTAAATTTTAAAAATAGTAGTAAATATACTACTTTTTGCAAAAATTATTAAATATACTACTTTTTCTTGCAATTTTACTTGATACTCGATATTAAAAGTGTTGTTTTTATCAATAATTTTATCAATAGTAAAAATACTACCTTTTTAAAAAAGTATTAAATTTCATAATTAAGGTTAAAAATTTGGCGAAAAGTTTATTTGTTAAGCACTCAAATGGCAAAATGTTTAAGTAAAAATTTCCTAAAAGGTAACAAATTTGCTACTACTTTTTTACAAAAAGTATTCAAATATGAAGTAAAATGTATTAGATATGTTAAAATTTTACAAAGTGTTGAAAAAATATATAAATTTAAATGTTTAATAATAGTAGTAGAAATACTACTTTTTAAAAAAGTAACAAATTTATTTACATTACAAAATTTTCAACAAACAATTCTTAATAGGAGTAAAATTGTCTACTACTTTTTTACAAAATATAGTCAAATATGTAAAATTTTTCAATTTCGGAAATAGTAGTAGAAATAGTACTTTTTGTAAAAAGTGTTAAATTTTCAGGTTTTTTATTAGAAATTAATTGTTAAAAAATTGAACCTTAAAATAGCAAACTTTCTACTACTTTTTCATAAAAAGTAGCAAAATTTAAAAAATTTATTAATAGATATGTTTCATTTGTAAAATAGTTTTCAAAAACGTTACGATAATTGATTTTAAAAAAAGTAGTAGAAATACTACTTTTTGTAAAAAGTATTAAATATTCGATTTTTTATAAGAATTCAATAGTCTTAATTCTAGTTCTTTAAATAGTTAAACATATTCTAAAAAAAATCTTAAATTTGTGCAAAAATTTTTACAACTTTTTTATAAAAAGTACAATTGTTACAAATTTATGTTATAAACTTAACATACCTTTTAATTTTTTGAAAATTTAGCATATAAATAAGTTTAAGACTTCAATTTGAAGGCCATAAAAAATCAACGCATATTGCACATTGTCAAAGGCTTCAAAAACAACAACTACAGCTACAAAACAAGAAGAATAAAAAAATAAAACATTAAATATCAGACACCATTGACTGAACACTCTGTGTTTAAGAACTTTACAGCAGTTGCTGTAGTTGTACCCAGCAAATACATGGTAATGTTATGTACTCACCCAACAACTTACTATTCAATTACAACTACATATCGTCTGCATTACTTGGAAGGACTCTAGTAATGTCTCAAATAACTTTATATGAAAGTACTTACTATTAGTAGACGTAAGTATACTTGAGGCCAATTTTTGTTTAACAAAACTACTTACTTAACTCCTTATTAGCAAGCGATCATAGTAAGTACTTACTTAACTCCTTATTAGCAAGCGATCTTGGCCTACTTATTTAACTTCCTATTTGTAAGCGAGCCTTACTTGGTAATAAAAGTTTTTGCTGGGTGTGTAATAATAAAAAGTCTTTTCACAGTCATTTCATTTTTTTGCTTATTGCATTTTCATATGCAATTAATAATATTTTTTTGTGGAATTTTGTATGTAGTTGCTTTTTTTAATTGTATTAAATAATAATATTGTTTAAAGCAGGCGCGCATGTCATTTAGAGTTTTTGCTATTTTGTGTAGATTTTTTTCTATATAGAAAATAAAATGGAAAAAGTTCGAGACCATCGACAGTTATTTGCCGCCTAGGGATCTCAAGATTAATGGCGTCAAACGCTATTGCTCTATTATATGTAACTTAAATAGAAAATTTTAAGTTTTATGGCAAAATTGCGTGTTAAGGAAAAAATGGTAAGGAAATATTGCTAACTATAAAGCAGTGGTGGTAAATTTAGTACTAAAAAAGTTAGTTGAATTTTAATAACTCTTTTCTTTAAATATTTCTAATATGTTTATTGGCTTTTTGACTTATTAATATTTAATTCTAGCAAATCTTCAGAACAAGCAAAAACCTTCTTTATAGTTAATGAAAATTTTTAACTTTTATTAAATGCTGTCATGTGTATCACCATGACAAATTTTTTACCTTTATAATGCGTATCAAATATCACACTTGCTGCTGCAAATGATGATTTCTTCAATTCTTTCTCTCTCACTCGCTATACAATTTATTTTGAATGGTTTATTTTTCAGACACATCTTCCACATGACTATTTCATCAATGCCTTTTGAAGCGAAATGTTTATTACGCCTCAAACTAAGCAGCAGTTCCCCATATGATAGAAATACAAACGGAGGGACAGATGGAGGGAGGAAGGGAAGGACAGACAGACACACAGATAGATGAAATTATAAGACAAGTAAAATAGATAGATTCTATTACGCTGAACATTTAGTGAAGTATATAAGTACAACGAATGAACGAATAGAGTCTTTTTTTGTTCATCTATTGTAAAAATCAACCATTCGTATAATTGTCGATGCGTTAAGGTAATTGTACACCTTGCCATAGACAAATAAATAGCTTTATACACATAAAGATATATAGATACGTTTGCTAAGTTTAACTATAATAACTACTCCTTCTCCCCGCCAAAAAACAATTCCTGCCTCTTTACTTTAATGTTTCACAAGCCTTTACAGCAGTGGTCGGCTTTCCTTAGCTACAGGGGGCCATAAAAATTGCAAATTTACCCAAAATAGCCTTAAGACCTTTATTAGCATTAAAGCTTTCTTTACATTTGTATCAAATCTGCTGTTTTAGAAATGTCTTTAAGCCTTGTTCTCTTTAAGCCAACCTCAGCTTTTTAAGCTTTAAAAAACCTTTAACTGCAAAATTTTAAAGTCGAAAACCAAACCACTTGATATTGTATTTATACCATAGATATTTAGCTACAAGTATCTAATGTTAGCAATAGATATCTACAATTGTTAATAATAATAATGATGATAATGATGAGTATGTTCATAATGAACAACAACAATATCATCATGATTATTATAATGTAGTACATAGATGCTGCTGATGTTTGTTGTTATTGAATAGTAAATATTAGTAATTGTATCACTTTAAGGTGTTTCTTTTTCTATAGTTTTTTTTTATTTTATCTATTGTTTAATGTTTGTTTGTAATTGAAGAGGAAGTTTAATACTAATACGGATTTTTTTCTCTCTGTGGTTATGCGCTGATTTGCTAGATTTAATTTCAGTTTAAGTATTATTATTATTGTTAAACTATTGCTATTAATAGCTATTATCAGCTTTTGTTACTTAAAGATTAGTCAAACGTTTCTTTTTCTATGTTAAAACTATTGCTAGAAACCTTGAAAAGTAAGGAGGAGAGAAAAGGTAAAGGATTTGTCTATAATGCACAGGATGTGGGGATAAGTATCATAAAAGTTTAACACCTTTGCTACTTAAATGGTAGTTAAAAAAGAGTATTAAAATTCTACTACTTTTGTGAAGAGCAAAAAAAAATTCTTTAGAAATTCGTAAACATGTTGTCAGGATCTTTGAATATTTAGGACTATTCTCAGCATCCTTGGTTGTAGACCTGTTGCTCAATATCATCCTAAATTTCGTCAGAGCTTCAATTTCTTTACGTTGGTGAATATTTTTCTACACAAGAGGTAGATCACATGCTTATTGAACCCATGGAATTGATGGTCCTTTTTATAAGTGATTTTGGAAGCTGTCCAAAGTAGACCTTTTACCACTCCAAGTGGTTCTCCTATACTATGCTCCTGCTATGCTTTAGATAAGACTAGAACTTTGTTGGAAGTGTAGTAACTGAACGAACGCAACTGGAGTGGCTTTCCTGTGTCCGTTCAAGTCATACACAAACGATAATCTTAAACGGACCCTTAACGATCCTATACAAGTTGTTCTCCTACACATGTCTAAAACTCTCCTGTCATACTTCAGGTGATACTTGAACTGTATGCTTTTGTATCAATGATGACTTTTACGATCTATATTCGATCATGAACGTCATAATCTGTATCGATTGCAATTTCTTCATAACTGGAGTTGCTTTACTTAGAGTAATATTTTTCCTTTGTCCGTAATAATTGATGGATCCTATGCTACAAGGACCAAAAAAACTGATGACAACTTTTTCAGTGATATTCAGAGATGTCCAAACTGGACTCTGTACTTCCTTAAGTTGTTCTCCTACACATATCTAGATGTCTCCTGCCATGCTTCGATAAGACTTGAACTGTGTAATATTGTAGTTAGGATGACTTTCCAGATCTATATTGGATTATGGGTCACTAGACGTGTTGATCTGTATCGATCGAAATTTCGTCAGAATTTAGGTCCATAATAATCGATAGATCGAACTAATGGAACCTGGTTTTAAGTGGCTTTTAAAGCTGTTATTTACGAGCGTCGGACGTTGGACGTACATTCCTACATACTTCTCCTTCCAGTAACCAATACTTCAGCTGTTAAGAGACCTGAAATTGGAGAATTTCTTCAATTACGTCTGACTCGAGTTTATATCGGGAATTAGTAAGCCTGTGGAGATTGCTTCGGTGACAATGTGGAAGACAATATTAAACTCACTTTAGACGATGTCCTGGCTTCGTTGTTCAGAAAACGGGGGAAAGATTCTTGGCTTCTGGATAGAGTTCAGTAGTTGTTGTTGTAACTGTTCCACTATTAATAAGAGTTCTTTCCTGGAAAAAAAGTTTTCGGTGAGTTGAAAATCTTTGGACAAGTATGACTCGGGTTATTCCGGATCGAAAAACCAATAGTCGTGGAAATTTTATATCATCGGTTACGAAAGGTGCCGATCTCAAGAATACTGCAACACAGTTTAAATGTAGACATCAGTGATCGAAAACAATATCTAGATAAGATAGTTTGTAAAGTCTGTCGCAACTTCTATATAAAATTTCTTTACAAGAGATCACTGGAAGTTCGATACAGCGAAATTAAACTCGTAAGTTAGGTTATACTGCAAAACGTTTCTAACCTGTTGGAAATAAAAATCCAAACACTTGGGAAATTAACCGATATTCTTTATCTTACTTTAAAGCGTCCCCTTTAAATTCGTTATCATCTTATTCACACAAAATTTCTTCCCACATCTGAAAAGATGTTTGAGTTGTTATATTGTGCAATACTACTTATTCAAAGACCAGTTTCATCCAAATAATAATTATAATCCTTTGACAATAGAAGTGCAGAAAAAATACCTAAATCAACCCTCTTTAAATAATTTTTTGTTTGGAGAAATGCCTTGTAAAAAGGATGATGATGCTGGTGATGAACTAACAAACATTTAATGTCACATTGTTGCGAAAATGCAAAAAAATATATATAAAAGAAGATTGTGCAAAAAAAATCGGCATAAAAGGAAAAAAATTCCCTCAAGATTAAGGTTTACCAAAAGGAATTACATGCTAAATACAGCACAGTTTTCTTTAAATGTATTCAAGCATAAGGAAATTGGTTTATTTTGCTCGATTAACTTGATATTTAACATTAACACTTGTCAGGAAATCAAAAACAGCAGACGCAGCAGTAGCTTTAAATCAAGAACAAAAAGGTCACTGAACTTAAAGAAATCTAAAAACAAGTGCCAGGTATTTTACCACAACTGACCTTACACAATGTCTACTAAAATTAACTTAAATACTTGCTTAACAAAAATCTTAAGAATTTTCTCTTAATTTTATATAAAATACTTTCCCGTGGGATAATAATGTTCAATCAGCAAGATCAATTGGTGTCACCAAACAAATCAATACTTTTTAACACTGGAAAAAGGCCAACTTAATACTTTTTTATTTTATTTCGCTGGACAATTTAAGTTATTTTTCAGCATTTCAACAAATAATTGGCAAATGAAAATAAAAAAAAATCAAAGCTTTTGGCAACTTTTTAACATCTGGTTCATAAACTAACTATGTACATGGTCAAAAACCGACAAACAAATAGTAGTTAAAATCTGTTTAAATTTGCAGCAGCAGCAGCAGAACATGCAGCAAGAAATCAACAAATATTTTATTTAAACAAGTGATCATGTTAAGAGGAACTGGAAAATTTATTTATTTGATCTTTACCGTCCTTTCAATACTCAAGTGAACGAAATAAAGGATTCTCTTTAATGTTGTTGTTTTGTTTAAGGGTTTGATCTTTAACCGCCACCAATCGAATCTCAGTAAAAGACAATCTACTGGTGATAAAATTATTGGAATTACATCGTTTATTTTTACACACAAAATATTTGCAATAAGGAGGATCAGACTTAAGTGTTAAAAAAGCTCTAGAAGTGATCAACTTTAGTCCACTTTAACTCAGTTTTTACCTAAAAGTTGAAACTGTAATACCTGCTCTATTGATGATCCAAATTTCAAAGTGATCTGTTAAAAGCTATAGCATAATTTCACGGATTAGTCAATTTTGATCCACTGTAAGGTCACAGGTTCTTATAGCTTAGATAACCATTAGTAATATTTGACAAGTTTTAGTCCTTCTCTATCGATTTTCAGAGAAATCTGATCAAAGGTTTAGTAGCTACAGTATAAAACATAGACACAATGCATACTAACTCCCCAGAGGAAATTTGATATTTAGTTTTTGGACCTAAGTACACTGTTCTGATTATTCTGCTCTTTTAATGTTCCAAGTTTGATCATTATTTTGTGATCAACAAGGTGTTGCTTATGGTATTTTAAGTTTTGGAACCCAAGGACAATGATCTAATGATTCTGCTCTTTTAATGTTCCAAGTTTGATCATTATTTTGTGATCAACAAGGTCTTGCTTCTTGTATTTTAATTTTTGGTACGCAGAGACGATATTCTGAAGATTCTGCTCTGATTAATATTTTGTGAACGGCAACATGTTGATCATTATTTTGTGATCAACAACGTGTTGCTTCTAGTATTTTAATTTTTGGTAAGCATAGACGCAGATATTCTGAAGATTCAGCTCTGATCATTATATTGTGATCGGCCACATTGATCATCCCTACTATTATCGGCAATTGTTGATTGTTTGCCCCGGAACATATAAGCTGGCAAAACACAAAAAGCAACATGTTAAAAATCACTTTACTCAAATCACCAATGTAATTAAAGCGATTTTTTTTCCTCGATCATTTCGTACCTTTGCGCAAGTGCCCATATTGTGGCACAGATTTAATACTGTCAATGCCGCAAGAGAATGCAAAAAATGTCGTCAAATGTATTAAAGATGAGAAATAAGTAAAAAAAAAATGTTCAAACCAGAAAAAAACATAAATAAATGATCCTCGATATGGACACGTATTCCTTGAATCATGTTTAAATCTCTTTGCGGGTAATTATTGGTTCTCACAATGGTTTGTCAATAATTGAGCCACTTCCATTAAAATCGTGTTACTGGTTTTTTGTTCAATTTCTGGAAATCAGTGGTAAATGACTTTGTTGCTTTGGTTTTTTTTCTTTTCTTTTCTTCGTTATCTTTTGTATTTTTCCCCTGGTTTTAGTTGTTGTTGTTGTTTGCTATATTATCAATTATGACAAATCTTTGCGCATGCTTGCGTTTTTTAAATGATTTTTTCCTGAAGTTTTATATTGAAGTTTATTGTCGTGTAATTTTCTTCCTCTTGGAGTGGTTGTTTGTTTGTTTTAATCATTGGTTTTTTTTTTTCAAAACTAACATGAGTACTTTTGTGTTCACATATGAAGTGTTGACAATCTATGGTTGATTTTCTTTGAATGGTAGGTTTACACTGGCAATGGAATCAAGGAGTTACAACCATTTTTATACAGTTTGCTTTCACCGAAGTCTCATCCATTAGTTGTCGTTTTCCTAAGGCCTTTTGGAATCGTACACTCTATCTCCTTCCTTTACATACGCACTCTTTTTTCTTCTCTTAATGATACTTATTGTCCTTTTTCTTCCTTCCTATTCTATTGACATAATCAGTACTACGTCCTCGGTGTCCAAAATCTTTCTTCTAGTGACTTTTCGCTCTACAGACCTATTTTATTACTAGTGACGTCTAGTCCTTTAAGTCCCCGTCAATCATTTGAAAGATGTCCAGAATCCTTGCCTCCAACTTTTAGCTTCCTTCCTTTCTCTTCTATTTCTGAATAAAAGTGTAATATGGATAAAATAGTCTTCTTATTTCATCCATCGATCGCTATTTATCTAGATCTTCATGAAGCTTTAACTTTCTCTCTATACCTTACTGATCAACGCAAACCCTTTGATTTTTTCAAAACATCTCCTGCAACATCCAGTTTAAAATCTCTTTACAATATCTGCATTAACAAATTATGAAACTTCATTTCAAAGTTTCAAAAACGTCGGAAAACTTGCTTCATTAGGTATATTTCTTATCAGTTAAGTAATCCCCTTTTCTACATACAACTTCATTCCATTCGATTTCGTTTTCAGTGTAAACCTCTCCTCCTTTGTGAAAACTAGTAAAAGCGCCTTTTTAATACACGCCTCTTTGATTTCATATACTCACTCACTAGTTGTCTTTTTCTTATAATAATATATTTTTTTATATTATTATTAAGTATAAAGAGGTAAAGTTGTTTTAATTGTGGTAATTACATCATGGTTTTTCTTTCATTATTTGCTGCTTTTGCTATATATTTTATAATTGATCCAACCGAAGAGTGGGTAGAGTAAATAGTTTGTTTAGTGGTGGCCATTGAACGTACATATGACAATTGGAAAATGTAATAAACTGAAATCATTTGAAACCAGTTGTCACTTGGAAAGCGTGCAAATATATGGTTGAAGGGCGTTCACACTGAACAGACATGTAGTGGTTTGGAAAATTTAGCCGACGGCTTTAAGTAATTATCAATGCAGAGGGGTTTGTTGCTGTTGATATAGTTGGACTTTGTTTAACAGGAACTTGCAGAAGTTAGTGGGTTTAATCTTTATTTGAAGTTGATTCTCAGAGTTCTTTGGATTACAATAATTAATCTTGCAAGTTGTGAGTAGGTGAGAAGAGGCAGCTCAAGCTGTTTCCTTAATAGTGTTATCTTCTTTGAAGATTTATAGGAAATATCTATATCTGAGGTCGACAAACACACTTAATCTTCACAAATTCCAAAGAATCTCCATTATGCATTGCGAAGCTGTAGAAATGAATCTTGATTGGACTTTTTGAACATTGTATTGGTCACTGTTAGGAATCTCGCTTTTCTATACAAAGATCAATTAAGACATTCTCAGCAATTACTCCGCCATTGTCTTATCATGTAAGTGACACTCCGAAGCTGCTGAATATAATCGACATTAGTCTTTCGGAATAATATATTGATTACTGTTTGGAATCTCTCTTTGCTATAGAATGATCAACAAAGACATTCCCAGCAATTACTCTGCCATAGTCTTATCATGGAACAACTGATCGCAGTATTTAAGGGTATTCTTAAGTCCTTCCATTAGACACTCCGAAACTGCTGAAACGAATCTACATTGGACTTTCGGAAACATGTATTGATCACTGTTTGGAGTCTGTCTATTATACACAAACATCGACAAAGACATTCTCAGCAATTACTCAGCCAAAGACTTGTCTTTGAACAACTGATCGCAGTATTTGAGAGTAATCTTAAGTCCTTTCATTAGACACTTCGATGCTTCATTATAGTCATGAGATTTTACAAAAGTTTAACCTAAGAAATTTAAAGTTTTTTTGAATCATTGATAGATTTCAATGCATAAATCAATCCAAAGACTTTCATCTCTCTAATCTGCAATCTCGTCCAAATCAGTCAGAGATCATCAAAGCGTTTCTGATTGCAGTCATGAAATTTCGCCAAAGTCTTGTCTTAGTAGTTCAATGTTAATCAAGCTCCGATATTTCTTCTTCCCTGCTCTTCCGCCAATCTCTTCAAGATCTTAAATCAAAACCACGTCTTTCAGCTCTCCTCTATGCCTCAACATCTTCTAAATCAAACTTAAATTCCAATTTCATTTCAACACAAGAAAAAAACTGACAGTTTCGTGGTTCATTCTCATGATTGACACGTTGGCAAATGTTTAAAACTTGAACTCAGAAAAACAAGAACTAAACTTAAAAAAAAAAAACATTTTAAACACTTTGAATGACTGACATTTGATTATTGGCTTCCAATTCAAATGACTTCAGCTACAAATAAATATCTGCACACACATGTTGGGGGTTAAATACCAATATGTATGTTTAGCTGTAAGTATGTGCCAGCGCAACAAGACAACAATTTTGAGTTTCTGTTTCATTTCTAAAGTATGGAACGAATGACGTATAAAACGATCATTAAGTTGGCGTGTTGCTTCAAAGAACTTCTGCCACAGCAGCCACATATAAACAAAATAACAGCTTCTGCTGCTGCAGCTTCTGTCGCCGCTGTAGCTGCAGTTGGAAGTTCAAATTAAATGAAATTGAAGCCACACTTTTGTGAGAGCAATTCGCATGGTTATGTGCAACACAAAACGTTTTTTTTTTTGTTTGGAATCATTTAAATATATTTATTTCCTTTAGATTTGCAAAATTAAATATATTGGCGGTTGTATTTAAACTGATTGCTTGATTTGTGTCAGAGGTTCCCACAAAGAAGTTGTATAAGTTGCAATAAGAAGCGAAAGACTATAGAAAATGTTCAAACCTTAAGAAGTGTGGACTCTGATCTCTTATCAAAGAAATGCTGAGGATAACAGCCATGGTTTCAGTTGACACCTTTGCGGATTCCTGTTTGGAATTCCTTCTGATAGCGTTCATCTAGTTCTCGAGGTAATCTTTCTATAATCCTAATGTTTAATTTAGGAATCTCTGCTTCCATTTTTCTTCGAATTATTTTTAAACATTGTTTGAATGACGTTTTCAAGCCAATTCAATTTGTATCATTTTAGGTTTGGGGTTCGTTCGGTGGTTGTTTGGCAAGCAGTTATTAAACCATGTTTTTTTGCTTGTATTTTCCATTTCAAACTCCCAGCCATGAGATCGATGGCTGAAGAGAGCATAACCAACAAAAACCAAAAATAACGATATCAGCAACAACAGCAGCAATAATAATAACAACAAAATAATGTTTACTGGCTTGTCTTTCAATCTGTCTATCCATAAACAACAGATCGTGTACTGTCTTAGTTGTCAGTTGCCATTACTTTTGTATTTTCACATCACTTGCTTCCAGACAAGTTTTTTTTTTGTTCATTTATTTATTTCTTCGTTTGGTTTGGTTTCAAACAAATGTTCATACTTGTATCATTTAGAGTCTAAAGGTGGTAGAAAACTATATACTTTAGTTCATTTTTAAGTTTCGATTTTTTGCAATTTTTTTTTTTTTAATATACAATTTTACTTAAGTTTAACTGGTTGATTGACATTTTGTGGGGAGAGCGAGAGTAAATGAAGAAAAACACGCCTACTTTTTTTGTCTTGAAAAGCTGGTAAAGTTACTTTGAAAGGGTGTAACTTTTGAAATGGAAATCAAAGTATAAGTTAAAGAAAAAGATAATATTCAATGCCTTCAATAATTACTATATTTTGTGATGAGAATTGGAGTGTGGAAGAAGAATTTGAAAGAAGTTAGAAATAGATTAAGATTTCTCTTTAGCTTGAGGTCATTACAGACATTTTCTCAGGGATTTGTTACTTCGGGAAGATAAAATCCTTGTTGGAAGATATTTCGTCTCCTCCTCAGGACATTAAAGTCTGATCTTTGCTGCTGTGGAATGACCTTAAAGGTGGTGCAAAGTTTATCAATATCAGAAGAACATTGGAAGAACTTCAGTTTCTGAAAGATCAATTCTTTGTCGCTGTGGTATGACCAGGAAGATCGTCCTTAATTTGTTGATATTAAAAGAACATTCTTTGTCCGAAGTTCTTCTGCCTGAAAGCCTGATCTTAGCTGCTCTGAAATGAGCATGAAGGTCGTCCAAAATTTGTAGATATGAGAAAAACTTTCGTTGTTGAAAGATCTTCAGCTTGAAGTTTAACGTTTTATTCGAAACAAGTTTGATTAATAATTTCTACTGGGAATCTTTAGAGATTGGTTTCATTCTAGTTTTTATCCCCAAGATCTTAGTGATATTTCCTCAGGGTTCTGTTACTTCTGGAAGATCGAATCTTTGTTGTTGTGGTAAGATCATGAAGATGGTTGAAAGTTTGTTGATATTAGAAGAACTTTCTTTGTTGAAAGATCTTTATTTCATGGCTAGTCTCCTCCTCTTCTTGAAAGTCTGATCTTTGCTGCTGCAGAAAGAACATGAAGATCTTGCAATGTTTGTCGATACTAGTAGAAATATCTTTGTTAAAAAATCTTCAGTTAGAAGTTTTGAAATTTATAGTTTCCTTAATAACTTCTAATGGGAATCTTTTGAAATCGGTTTTCGGTTTAGATACTTACTTCTGGAAGATAAAAAAGAAATCGTCTAGTCTCCTCCTTTTTCATAAATTATGTACTCATTCTTACATCTGGAGGGATCTTGTACCAATTGATCTTCTAGAAAAAGGATAAATTTCGCTGTGACTTTCTCAGATCTTGGTGGCGAATACAATACAGACAATAACAGATCACAATACAGGCAATAACAGAACATTAGAGGTTGTTTAATTTAGTATTGAGATCAATCTGTTTCGATCGATCATAGAACTTTTTGTCTTGAGTTTAAGTAAATTTCGAGGAGTTTTTCGTAGATCCTATTAGATTTGTAATGACCTTGAAGATCGTGCGTAGTTTGCCGAAGAACTCTTTTTCTTTAAGTACTAAGATTGTGAAAATTTGAAACATGTTCAATCACTCATCTCCTCCTAGAGCTTGAGTTTGAAATAAAGTACTTTTAGAAGCATTCAAATATATTCCAGATACCTCCCTTCTACTGTATCATTTCTTCCCCATTAAATTTCATTTTCACTTTCAATTAAATTCACTTAACCTTTAAAACGAAACTTTTCTCTTGGTGTAACTTTTTCATGATTATTCTAGTAAAACTTGAGTTCTGTTTTTGTTGTTATCGATTCTAAATTTTTATTTAAATAATGGCCTGGTGAAATACAAACGAACTGAATTGAAAACACGAAAAAACAAGCAAAAAGAAAAATTATATATTTGCGGCATTTTTACAAAGTGTTTAAATGTTGATTGTTGTGATTGTTTTGAGTATTTATTTGTTGATTTTTTATGTTCAAGCCAAAACGTTTGCAGAATTTTTAATTGTCGGCGTTAAATAAACAACAAATAAAACACGAAAAAAAGAACAAACTACAACAAATGGGGAGCTTAAAAGACAACTAAATACATTATTATTAACAAATTTAAAGCAGCAACAACAACAAAACAAACACCAAAAACAATTTACACAAAATCGATTAAATGGTTAAACGTTGGGAATTTGCAAGACCCATATATAATCATGGGAAAATGACAAATTTTACGCACTCAAACAATTTACTATATATAAAATCAAATTGAAGAAAAAAACTCGATCACTTGTACAAGCTTTGAAAATTTACATATTAAAGTAATGTTGGTGGAGTAAAGAAACCTTGAACTTGTATTTAGTGATAAATGTGGCATAAATTTCAAATTAATTTTTCGTTTATGGCTTAAAGCTCTTTTTTAAGAAGCCATGTAGGTATTTGATATCGGGCTTTCTACCCTTATTAATGAAATTGTCTTGAAATACAAAGTAGTTGCAAATAATTTTAAATCGATCTGTTGGAATTAATAAAACTTTCAATAAATCCTCACATGAAAGCACAGGCCTACAAGCAGCAAAACTCCAATATGTAGTAAAGTTGGCGAGTAGCAGCAGCCGTAAGCACGGCAGCTTAAAGTTGGAGCACACACACAACAAAAACAGAGAGACTTACAAAAAGAGGCTACTGCCTCATAAATTCAGACACAAACAATCGATCAATCATGCTGTAGAAGTTTGACAAGCCAGCCGCTTTAAGAAATGAAATGAAAATAAAGAAACAAAAATTGAATTAATGTTTGCCTAAGCTTTAATATGCATATGTGCTCATTATTTGACAGGGATGTATGGATTAGTGATGTTATGGAATCGATTACTTTTAAAGATAATTGGCATTTCAAACTGCTTCATATCGAAGGAGTTAAATAAGCTTCATGGAGGTGAAAAAAGATCGTGGATTCAGCATGGGAAAGTGCTTAGTTGTTAATCTTTAGTGACAGATGTGTGAGGGAACATCTTTTCTATCGCTAGACATAAACTAACATCAAGGAGTATGAAGGTGAAAGATGGACGTTGTCTCAGAATGGATAGGAAAATGTACTGATGATTTAAGTAGAACGTATTCTTCAAATATAATGTCTGATCCAGGACTTCAAAGGAGATCTTCTCGGAAAAACTCGGAAGAACTTGAGTTATCCAATACTCACACTCTCTGAAATTTTAAAAAATTTCAAAAGCTTTTAAGATTCAGCATGGATGCCTAGAATCGAAGCTCAGTTGTTAATCTTTAGAGGTACATTTGTGACTTCTAAACGATCGATAGACGTTATCATGATCATGATGTACGAAGGAGAAAGATGGAATCAGAATGGAGAGGAAAAGTCGAAGTTGTATCTTCAATTGATACCAGTTCTTTGTATACAATGTTTGATCTAGAACTTTAAACTAGATCTTCGCTATTTAATCGTCATTTATTTTTTAATGTCTCAAAATTCCACTTAAAAATCAGAAGAACTTGAAGTATACAATACTCTCACTTTCTTTCTGAAATTTCAAAAGCTTTGAAATGTTTCTTTTTCTTCATTTCAAATCTCGGAAGATCTAAGTTCTGTCGCCAAGAACTCTGAAGATTTAGATGAGTTCAGAGAAGTAAACGATTAGATAGATTTCTCCTTCTTACTATAATTCTGATACTGCAAAGTTGGAATATTAAGATCTTTTCTCATTCCATCGGTTATTCTCTTTTAGATTACTTCTTATCATTACATCTCTAGTTCCTTGTACAAGCACACATAAACCAAGTTTGATGGTCGAATGGTTGATTGGTAGCAACATGAGTTCGCACACTCTCTGATCATGGTTTTTTTGTCTGGCTGGTTCATTTCATTGTTAATACAAATTGTTGTTTAAACATTTTTTTTCTCTCTTTTCTTGTTGTTGTTGTCGTCATCTTCACTGTCATAGTCTTTAGCTACTTCACAACAATTACACAGCAAAATTTTCATATATATTTTATTAAGAGCAAATCATAAAAATTTTCAAAAAAACGCATATACAAAAAGAATAAATACAAAGATGCTGGTCAAGCGATTAATCGATAACAAACAAAAAACTTTATGACTTTAAATACCTTCGAAAAAAAACATACATACATATTCTGTTGAAAACTCAGTCATCTTTAGAGCTACTGTCATCAGCGTTTAGCTCAGGGGCCTTTAAGATTTTGAAAAACACTTTATAATCAATTATGCATCAATTTTTTTTCTCCTCCTTCTTGTTTAATTCCCAATAAAAAAGATAAAAATCGCAAACAACAAATTATTAATATTTACCGAGCTATAGCAGATAAAAAGAAACACTTGTTGTTTAATAAGGAGTTGAAAAAAAAAAAAAACGACAAAGAAGTTGTAGAGAAAAAGTACTTGAAATATTTTTTGTTTGCTTACCCAAACAATGTTCGAGTATACAGTAGCAACATGTTAAGACACTGGTCGTCATATTGTCTGTCAAATTGACATTTGAAAAATATAAATGATTAAACTACAATAAGAGTTGGACAAAAAAAGAGGAGTTTATGCTCTTCGGCTTGCAGCCATAGGAAAAGTATTTACATGCATCTTGAGACAAACCCACGTAATTTGTTGTAATTTTTTTTTGTGCTGCGTCTAATTCTTTGAGCCAGAGGTAAATGCAGGACTCGATTGAGTACCCTATATAATTTTTCTTAAATTAAAAGGAAATTGAAGAACGGAAGATCTTGGTGACAAAATTAATTTTGGAGATGATCGAATTCGAAAACCGAGGCTTAGTCAAGCAAGAGAAGTAACGGAAGAACAATTGAGGAAACGCTAAAGGACTAGTAAGAAACGGTTAAAGAAAGGAGAAAAATTGTAAGGAATGGATGAAGAAAGGACAAGGAAAGGATAAGCGAAGGATAAGGAAAGGATAAGGAAAGGATAATGAAATGATAATAAAAGGATAAGGAAAGGATAAGGAAAAGATAAGGAAAGGATAAGGAAAGGATAAGGAAAGGATAGGGAAAGGATAAGGAAAGGGTAAGGAAAAGATAAGGAAAGGATAAGGAAAGGATAAGGAAAGGATAAGGAAAGGATAAGGAAAGGATAAGGAAAGGATAAGGAAAGGATAAGGAAAGGATAAGGAAAGGATAAGGAAAGGATAAGGAAAGGATAAGGAAAGGATAAGGAAAGGATAAGGAAAGGATAAGAAATGGATAAGGAAAGGATACGAAAAGGATAAGGAAATTCTAAAGAAGGGATAAAGAAATGATAAGGAAAGGATAAGAAAAGGATAAGGAAAGGATAAGAATATACCAAGGAAAGGCTAAGGGGAAGCTAAGGAAATTGTAATGAAATCTAAAGGAGAGGCTAACGAAATTGCAAGGAACGTCTAAGAAGAGGACAAGGAACAGCTAATGAAAGTTTTAGAAAATACTAAGGAAAGCATAAGGAAATGTTAGGGTAAGGAAATACTAAGGAGAGGCTATATTAAGGCCAAGGAAAGGCTTAGGATTAGCAAAGGAAAGACTAAGGAAAGACCAAAGACAGGCTAAGGAGAAGCTAAGGAACTAAGAAGAGACTAAGGTACCGTTAAACTGAAGCTAAGGAAATTGTAAGGAAATAGTAAAGAGATTGTGGGGAAAGATTAAGGAATGACTAAGGAAGGGTTAAAGAACAACAAAAAAGAAGCCAAGGTAAAGATAAAGAAAGGACAAAAAAGTCTAAAAAAAGGATTAGGAATTGCTAAGGTAACGCTAAAGAAAGACTAAGACTAGAAAGGCTAAGGAACGGCTATGGAAAGACTAAGTAAAATTAAGGAAAGGCAAAGGAAGTACTATGGAAAGGTTAAGGAAAACATAAGGAAAATCCTACGTTAGGGAAAGCTAAGACGAGGCTACGAAAGGCCTCGAATGAATGATCTGATTCAAAATCTTTGAGTCCTTATTTTAATAAGGTCTCGATAGATGTTTTTAATAATGAACACCACAAACTATAGGGCATTAGGAAGTCGTTATAAAATATCTCCCTTTATATTTATAATATCCATATGTTGATTGTTATTATTATGTAGTCATTTTATTAAATAATGCCGATGACTTGACAATTTTTATAATTCCAATTTGTTAACTGGTTGTTGTTTAATTTTTTTAAGGTGTTTTTTGTGCTGCTGTTTGTTGTCTTAGACTTGAGGTGAAGACAAACATTAATCCTTATTTTTCAACCTGTTACTTGTACTTTAGGAAGAGTTGTGGTTCGTTTTTTGTTTTTTTTTTTTTTGTTAATTCTCCAGTTGTTGGTATCAACAAGTATCACTTGAAGTTGGCGGCAATTGAAGAATTTAACTGCAGACTTATAAATTTTAAAGCATTTAGCCACACATAGGAACAGCTTAAATTTAAGGCTGTTTTTCCCGGTTTAAAATAAGTAAGAACTTTTATAAAGTTTTCGCTTAAATGTCAAAAAGATTGAAGTGTTTAAAATAATGGATTATATCAGAGAAATGTTAAGTGACACAAACAGCTGTAAAAACCAGTAGTCAAAAGTTTAACAAAGTATGGGAGTTTAAGTTTAAGCGAAAAAGTTTAAGTTAGCTTTTGAAACATAAGAAAACAGCTGGAGTTAACGATCCAACAAAGTAGGAAGAACCAGAAATTGAGTGGTAAGGAAATTTTCCAATAAAGTTTCGGAAGATTAAGCATGGCTGTAATCTTAGTTCTTTAAACATTATCCACTTATTCTTAAATAGCAAATCAAGTTTAAACTTCAGTTAAACCTTCAAACATAGACTTCTGCAATGATGGTTGGTTTATTAAACTACTCAATTAGTTTAACAAGTTTAAACTATAGTATACAATCTCCTCTATTTATGTTTGTCATAAAACTGCAAAATTTATTGATAATGTCGAACAATTGTGACACTTTGACAAACCAAATCTTTCCACAAACATTCACTAAATGTGACTCAACTCAAAATCAATTTCCACCCACTGACTTTGGACAACCAGACAACCAACTTTAGCCAACGTTTGTATTCATAAGCCATCATTGACACAATTCTAATTGTCAATAAAAATTAAAATTATATGCTTAAATCGTTTTGGATTTTTAAACATTTGTACAGCACATCTTCCCATGATTGCTTTTAATATGATTTTCAAAATATAACAACAGCAACAAGCAACAATTTAACAATTCAATTAACATTTAAACTCGTTTCAATAATAAAATAAAATACTACCAATACAACACAAAAATAAATATAAATTAAATTTACATACAAGTAAATTTTCTGAAATACTTATATATAAAAAATACTTATAACTCTACTTAAATGAACTCGTACATTTTCTATACTGAAATAAAAAAGCCAAATCCAATAAATCAATGTTTAACAGAATAAAACCTAAGTAAACTAACATGTTCGATTCAATATATCTTAAACCGAGAATGAGAGAGAGAGAGAATATATTGAATTGTTATGCATGGCTGGTAACTTCATACAATTATGCAAAATGAGCTGTCAAACTTTAAACTTTTTTTAAGTTTCAAATTGACAGTTAAAAGTAACAATTACTAAATCAAGTTTTTATATAAAATAAACCGCATTTATAATAAATTTATTTCATTTCTTTCGAATACAACAGCTACACAAATGTACAAACACATTAAAGTGTTTAACAAAATGTTTTATTAAATTGAAAGTATTATTTTTTTTTATGATTGGAGTGTTATAGTAGAGTGAAAAATATTCAATATGTATTTTTGTTTTTAATTTACTTATAATTATTATGCTTATCACATTAAGCTGTTAAGGAAAAATAATTATTTGAAATTGTAAGCAAATTAATGTTATTATTGTTTATTTTACAGCAATATAAAAAAATCTATAAAAAAATTCAAAAGTTGTTAATAAAAATTTTAAGTGGTTTTAATAAAAAAATTTCAGAAAATCGTTAAAAATTAAAGAAATTATATAAAATATTTCAAAATTAGCTATTAAAACAATACTTTTTTGAATTCAATCTAATAAAAGCGATCGCACGATCACTTAATGATTGGAACATTTACATATACAAAAAGTGTGATCATTTAGTGATTAGAACATTTTTATAGAATGATCAGAATTTATAAGTAGAAAACTATGATCACTTATTGATCGAAAATTTTGAATAAAAAATATGATCACTTAGTGATCGAAACTTTTATGGAAACGTGTGATAATTTAATGTTCTAAACTTTTTTAAAGAAAAGCTTGAAATAGTCGTAAATTTCCAATGAAAAAGTGTGATCAGTTAGTGATCCTAGAAAAGAAGAATCACTCGGAACTTTTCTAAAAAGTGTGATCACTTCGTTGTTAAAAATTTTCCAAGGAAAATTGTGTTCATATAGTGATTGAAGCTTTTTTATAGAAAAGTGTGATCACTTGGTGATGGAAACTTTTCTAGACAAAAGTGTGATCACTTAGTGATCGAAACTTTTCTATACAAAGGAATGATTACATTGCAGACACAACTATTCTATAGAAAAGTGAAATCAGATAGTGATCGAAACCTTTCTATAGAAAAGTGAGAAAGTGTAAAGTGTGAACTCTTAGAGATCGAAAATTTTCTATAAAAAAGATCACTTAGTGATTAAAACTTGTCTACAGATAAGTATGAACTTTTTTAAAGAAAAGTGTGATCTTAAGAAATGTTTTATAACACTGCGATCAGGAGATTTCTAAAGAAAAATGTGATTTCAAACTGATCTAAAAAGTATTGAAAAGAGAGTTGATCGCATTCAAATCAAAATAAAAATATGATTACACTTAGTGCTCTAAGTTTTTCTAAAGAAAATTGTAATTGCTTAGTGATCATAGATCAATAGTGTAATTACTTAGAGATTCGATTTTTTTTCAACAGATCAATAGAATTGTTTGATCACTTAATGATAGAAACGTTTCTTAAGAAAAGTATGATGACAAACAGATCAGAAACTTTCTAAAGGAAAGTTGTTATCACACACATATCAGAATATTTTTAAAGAGAAATACGATCACACAGTTATTGGAATTATCCTATAGAAAAGTGTAATCATATAGTGATTGAATATTTTTTATAGAAAAGTGTGATCACTTAGTGATTGAAACTTTTCTATAGAAAAGTGTAATCAGATGGCGACCGAAAGTGTGAAGTGTGATCACTTAGAGGTCGAAAGTTTTCTATAGAATAGAGTGATCACTTAGTGATTAAAAGAAAAGTGTGATCTTAAGAAATGTTTTATAACATTGCGATCGGGAGATTTCTAAAGAAAAGTGTGATCAGAAATTTAAAAAAAGTATGATCAGATCAAATTAAAAGTATGATTACACAGTTATCGGAACTATTCTATAGAGAAATGTAATCACTTAGTGATCTAAACATTTCTAAAGAAAAGTGTGATCGCTTAGTGATCAAATGTGTAATCACTTAGAGATCGGATTTTTTCAACAGAAATGTGTGATCACTTAGTGATCGAGACTTATTAAAAGAAATATGTGATCACTTAGTGCTAGAAACATTTCTAAATAAAAGTATGATCACAAACATATCAGTAATTTTTTAAAGAAAAGTTGTGATCAGAAAGTGTGATCACAAAAAGATCAGAACATTTCTCAAGAAAAGTTAGATCACACTGTTACTGGAATTATCCTATAGAAAAGTGTGATGAATGATGATTTGTTCCGTCTTAGCTTTAGGAAATTTTGTAAATTTTTCATATTTTTTAAAATTGTTTTTCTAAAAACGTTTAACAATTCATCACTTGTTAAATAGTTGTACATATGTATGTTTAAAAAACTAAGTAACAATTTAAATAATAGCAATAAAGACAGTTGATTTCCTTTCTAGTAAATTAAAACTTAATATATTCTTTAAAGCTGGTTTTGTAATTCTTTAAAAAAATAAAAGTAATAAATTTTTTTCATAAAGACAAACAAATATTTCATTCATAGCTTTAAACATGCCCTACACAAAATTTTGGCAAGTAATTTAAGTCAAAAGATGTAAAAGAGACAAAAGTAAAATTCATTCAATTTTATTAATATTTCAAAATTGGTTAATTTAATACCAAAAAATTTGAATGGGTTTTGAAAGCCTTGAAACTAGTTTTGGTGTTAGGTCTCTAAAATATTACCATTTCAGCACCTTTGCTTTAAGCATAATGATTGAAGGGTGTCCTTGATTCGTCTTTAATGGGTTACAATTAATTTACTAGTTAGTTTTTTGTTGTCAGTTATATGTTGCTTCTTTTTTAATTTTAATAATTCTTCGTTTTTTTACAATTATTAAAGTTCATTCATACGGGAAGTGTAAATGATTTCTTATGAATTAAAATACACAGAGACCAAAATAAAACCAGTAGCCAGTTTTTTTTTTCTTTCAAACAACACATATTTTTTTAAATTTTCAAGACTTCTTCATATAATATTTTTTTCTGTAAAACATAAAGCTGAATATCAAAGTCATAAAAAACTATATTTTGGTTTAATAAATCACTTCAATAAAAAACAAACCTCAACACAAAAAATAAAGTAAAATTCAAAGAAATTTGTAAAAAAATTATGAATGAATGAACTCGAAAAACAGAGGAAAATATACGAACTAAAATCATAAAATAATGATATAAACACTTATAAAGCTACATACATAAGTAAGTATATTCAAATACATTTACAAATAGAATTCCATACACATGTTTAGGTCATAAGAGATGATTTTGAAAAAATAAAAAATATTATAATAATTAGCCTGGGAATACAATTTAAACAAGAGTTTAAAGTGTAATTTGAAGACGAGTAGTTTGAGTATTTATGAATTAACTAAGTTTGGGTAATAGTATGTAAGTAACTTTAACAACTAACTTGACTCATATAGTTTAATTCATATAAACAGGGCAATAAAACATGTGTAAGTTACAAAAAAAACAAGAAACAGTTTGAAAATATGAATATGAAGGTTTACACTGAAAGAAAACTAACAAAACTATCAAATATAGTCTAAAGTCTAGTCTATAGTCTTGCCTATAGTCTAATCTATAGTCTAGTCAATAGTATAGTCTATAGTCTAGTCTATAGTCTAGTCTATAGTCTAGTCTATAGTCTAGTCTATAGTCTAGTCTATAGTCTAGTCTATAGTCTAGTCTATAGTCTAGTCTATAGTCTAGTCTATAGTCTAGTCTATAGTCTAGTCTATAGTCTAGTCTATAGTCTAGTCTATAGTCTAGTCTATAGTCTAGTCTATAGTCTAGTCTATAGTCTAGTCTATAGTCTAGTCTATAGTCTAGTCTAGTCTAGTCTAGTCTAGTCTATAGTCTAGTCTATAGTCTAGTCTATAGTCTAGTCTATAGTCTAGTCTATAGTCTAGTCTATAGTCTAGTCTATAGTCTAGTCTATAGTCTAGTCTATAGTCTAGTCTACAGTCTAGTCTAGTCTATAGTCTAGTCGATAGTCTAGTCGATAGTCTAGTCGATAGTCTAGTCTATAGTCTAGTCTATAGTCTAGTCTATAGTCTAGTCGATAGTCTAGTCTATAGTCTAGTCTATAGTCTAGTCTATAGTCTAGTCTATAGTCTAGTCTATAGTCTAGTCTATAGTCTAGTCTATAGTCTAGTCTATAGTCTAGTCTATAGTCTAGTCTATAGTCTAGTCTATAGTCTAGTCTATAGTCTAGTCTATAGTCTATAGTCTAGTCTATAGTCTAGTCTATAGTCTAGTCTATAGTCTAGTCTATAGTCTAGTCTATAGTCTAGTCTATAGTCTAGTCTATAGTCTAGTCTATAGTCTAGTCTATAGTCTAGTCTATAGTCTAGTCTATAGTCTAGTCTATAGTCTAGTCTATAGTCTAGTCTATAGTCTAGTCTATAGTCTAGTCTATAGTCTAGTCTATAGTCTAGTCTATAGTCTAGTCTACAGTCTAGCAGTCTAGTCTATAGTCCTAGTCTATAGTCTAGTCTATAGTCCTAGTCTAATAGTCTAGTCCTATAGTCTAGTCTAATAAGTCCTAGTCTATAGTCTAGTCTATGTCTAGTCGATAGTCTAGTCTATAGTCTAGGCTAGTCTAGATCTAGCAGATAGTCTAGTCTATAGTCTAGTCCTATAGTCCTAGTCTATAGTCCTAGTCGATAGTCCTAGTCCTAGTCGATCTATAGTCTAGTCTATAGTCTAGTCTATAAGTCTTAGTCAGTCTATAGTCTAGTCTATAGTCCTAGTCTATAGTCTAGTCTATAAGTCTAGTCTATAGTCTCGTCTATAGTCTAGTCTATAGTCTAGCTCTAGTCAGTTATAGTCTAGTCTATAGTCTAGTCTATAGTCTAGTCATAGTCTATCTACAGTCTAGTCTATAGTCTAGTCTATAGTCTGGTCCTATAGTCTAGTCTATAGTCTAGTCTATAGTCTAGTCGATAGTCTAGTCTATAGTCTAGTCTATAGTCTAGTCTATAGTCTAGTCTATAGTCTAGTCTATTGTCTAGTCTATAGTCTAGTCTATAGTCTAGTCTATAGTCTAGTTTATGGTCTAGTCTATTGTCTAATCTAAAGAATATTCTGTGGTCTAGTCTATAGTCTAGTCTGTAGTCTGTTATATAGTCTAGTCTATAGACTAGTCTATATCCTAGTCTATAGTCTAGTCTATAGTCTTGTCTATAATCTAGTCTATAGTCTTTTCTGTAGTCAAGTGTCAGTCTAGTCTATAGTCTGGTTTATTTTAAAGATTTTGGATTCTTCTTAACTTTGTTAAATTTTTTCTTCAAGTGTGTGTTTTTAGTACTTTTTTTCTTACGATTTCAAAAGAATAATTTTAAAAGTTTCAAATAAATTTGGTCTAAAGACCACCAGTAATATTTTTCTATGAAAATAATAAAATTTATTTCATTAAACCAAAAAAATACTAAAAATTATTATTATAAAAAAACTGATAACAAATTTTATTACATAAAACAGAAAACTTGAAAGAAATACGAAAACTATGTACGTATTTAAAAAAAATCATAAATTTATGATAGTTTTTTTGAAAACCAACAAAATTTGATTCCCATAACTATATTTACGCATTAATGGTAGCAGCAAATAAGCGGTAACAGTAGCAATAAGTTGGGTAAGTTTTGTTACAAACCCATTAAAACCAAAAATAAGGTAACAGAGAAAATAATAATTGTAATGACAATAAATTTAATGACAATTTTAAACAATAAAAAAACAACAACGGAAAATATAGTAGAAAATCTACAACTGCATACATGTGTGAATGACTTATTAATGTTAAAGAAGTGGTAAGTAAAGTAACTAAAAGTTATTGGTAGTGGCAGTACAACACGGTAGCAGTTTTTTTTTCCAAACAACAAGTCGTCGACTTGTAACTTCTTTTTGTACAGAAACAACAAAAACACTTGTTAATGATGAGTATTTTTTTGTTTTTGATTTTTCATAAACTCCCGTCATGTAGTAGTTGGTTAGGAAAAATTATTACTTTCGTAGAAACTTGGTAATTTATGGTGGGAATATGATTTTTGTTAAAATCTATTTATCTATTTCTTGCTTTCGACTATTATTGTGTCTTTTTTTGGGGTTTTATTAGGCGACAGAGCGTATAGTTTATAAAATTGTTTTGTTTTTTCAAATAATAATAATAATTGTTTGAATTTTTATTGTAATAATTTGAGTTTATTTCGAGGAAAAAGTTAAATCTTTTGATAAAATATAAAAAATGATGTTTTAGATTAAACTAGCAAAGTTTAATTACCCCTCAAAGTGTTGTTGCGGAAAAGCTATATGGAAATAATTTAATTATTTCATAATGTGTAGTTTAATTGTGAGAAAGTTTAATTTGATATTTAAAATGAAATTAAATAATAAATAGAGTTTATTAACAAAATGAAATCTAATTTAAACCACTTTCAAAAATCTAACAAATTTAGTGAAATATTGGAAAACAAAACTCACCTCCAAGAAGTAAAGGAATCTTTTTCATCAACAGATCCTGCAAATAAAGAAAACTGTTATAAATTAGAAGGAGAATTTGGATAAGATGTAGCTCACACTAAGCTAGACTATAGACTAGACTAGACTAGACTTGACTAGACTAGACTAGACTAGACTAGGCTAGGCTAGACTAGACTAGACTAGACTAGACTAGACTAGACTAGACTTGACTTGACTAGACTAGACTAGACTAGACTATAGACTAGACTATAGACTAGACTATAGACTAGACTATAGACTAGACTATGACTAGACTATAGACTAGACTATAGACTAGACTATAGACTAGACCTAGACTAGACTATAGATTAGACTATAGACTAGACTATAGACTAGACTATAGACTAGACTATAGACCTAGACTATAGACTAGACTATAGACTAGACTATAGACTAGACTATAGACTAGACTATAGACTAGACTATAGACTAGACTATAGACTAGACTACAGACTAGACTATAGACTAGACTATAGACTAGACTATAGACTAGACTATAGACTAGACTACTAGACTAGACTATAGACTAGACTATAGACTAGACTATAGACTAGACTATAGACTAGACTATAGACTAGACTATAGACTAGACTATAGACTAGACTATAGACTAGACTATAGACTAGACTAGACTAGACTAGACTAGACTATAGACTAGACTATAGACTAGACTATAGACTAGACTATAGACTAGACTATAGACTAGACTATAGACTAGACTATAGACTAGACTATAGACTAGACTATAGACTAGACTATAGACTAGACTATAGACTAGACTATAGACTAGACTATAGACTAGACTATAGACTAGACTATAGACTAGACTATAGACTAGACTATAGACTAGACTATAGACTAGACTATAGACTAGACTATAGACTAGACTATAGACTAGACTATAGACTAGACTATAGACTAGACTATAGACTAGACTATAGACTAGATCATAAACTAGACTATAGACTAGATCATAGACTAGACTATAGACTAAACTGTAGACTACATTATAGGCTAGACTGTAGACTAGACTATAGACTAGACTATAGACTAGACTATAGACTAGACTATAGACTAGACTATAGACTAGACTATAGACTAGACTATAGACTAGACTATAGACAAGACAATAGACTAGACTATAGACTAGACTATAGGCTAGACTATAGACTAGACTATAGACTAGACTAAGACTAGACTATAGACTAGACTATAGGCTAGACTATAGACTAGACTATAGACTAGACTAAGACTAGACTATAGACTAGACTATAGACTAGAATATATACTAGACTATAGACTAGATTATAGACTAGACTATAGACTAGACTATAGACTTAACTATAGACAAAACTATAGACTATACTATAAACGAGACTTTAGAATAGACTTTAAACTAGACTATAGACTAGACTACAGACTAGACTGGACTATAGACTAGACTACACACCAGACTAGACTAGAATAAAGACTACCCTAGACTAAAGACTATACTAGACAAAAGACTAGACTATAGACAAGGCAATAGACTAGACTTTAAACTATAGGCTGGACTTAAAAAGACACTAACTAATACAAGGACTTTTTTCATTATTAATGCTTTTATACAAATTTATTCTAAACCTTGTGCAAGTTTTCCATTTTGACAAATTGTCTCATGTTTTATGTCAATATTTTGTCATTCGTTGTTTTTTTCCTCTACTTAATAAATATAAACATGAGACATTTAATATTAACATAACAATGACTAACTTGTCAATATGTGACAGTAGAATTCTTGCAACACGATCGTTTTCCCCAATGAAAACAATAAAGTCGTTAAAAGTATTTTATACACCTTCTTTATCTGAGTAAATCTGAAAGCTAAAAACTTTTTATTTATGCAGAAATATTTATAAGATTTATTGACAAAATATCATCTACGGGAATTACAAAAAAAATAATGATAAAACAACAAATTCATGCCAATCCTTGAAAGCGCAGGCGTACATATGATTAAACTGTTTGTATGGATTTTTGTCTTCGACTGCATAAATATTGAAGTTAAAGGAATAAAAAATAAATTTAAAAAAATCAGTAACGAAAAAAAGAACAAAAGCTAAATTTATTGATTTATTATAAAAACAATGAAATTTATGCAAAAATCAAAAACAGAAAAAAAACACGTCACAGAAAATACAAAGAGATATTGAATTTCATTAAGGAAAAATAAATTTATAAACAGCAAAAAAAAAAAAAAAAAAAATCATATTAAAGGAAGTGGGTGATTAATACCAAAATACACTGAAATAAATTATTGCAACGATCATGATTTAGACTTAAACTTTACATTCCGAAAAGTTGAAGAACTAGGTTCTAAGTTATTGAATACGCTAGACTATAGAATAGACTGTCGACTAAACTCTATGCTTGACTATAGACTAGACTATAGACTGGACTATGGACTAGACTATAAACCAGACTATATACAATAGACTTGACTATAGCCTAGGATATAGATTGACTATGTACTAGACTATAAAGTAAACTACAGGATTGACTATAGACAAGACTAGGCAATAAATCAGACTATAGACTTTAGACTTGACTATATACTAGACTATTGACTAGGCTATAGACTAGACTATAGACTAGAATATAGACTAGAATATAGACTAGACTATAGACTAGACTATAGACTAGACTATCTACTTGACTATGGACTTGACTATGGACTTGACTATGGACTTGACTATAGACTAGACAATAGACTTGACTATAAACTAGACTATAGACTAGACTATAAACCAAACTATAGACTTGACTATATACTAGACTATAGACTAGAATATAGACTAGACTATAGACTAGACTATAGACTAGACTATAGACTAGACTATAGACTAGACTATAGACTAGACTATAGACTAGACTATAGACTAGACTATCGACTTGACTAGGACTTGATTATAGACTTGACTATAGACTAGACAATAGACTAGACTAGACTATAGACTAGACTATAGACTAGACTATAGACTAGACTATAGACTAGACTATAGACTGGACTATAGACTAGACTATAGACTAGACTATAGACTAGACTATCGACTTGACTATGGACTTGACTATAGACTTGATTATAGACTAGACAATAGACTTGACTATAACCTAGAATACAGACTTGACTATAGACTAGACTATAAAATAGACTGTAGACTAAACTATAGACTTGACTATAGACATGACTATAGACTAGACTATATACTAGACTATAGACTAGACTGTAGACTTGACTATAGACTCGACTATAGACTTGAATATAGACTAGACTATAGACTTCACTATAGATTTGACTATGAACTAGACTATACACTAGACTATAGACTAGGCTATAGACTAGACAATAGACTGGACTATAGACTAGACTAAGGACTGTAATATAGACTAGACTAAAGACTAGAGTATGGACTAGAATATAAATATAAACTGGCCTGTAAACTAGACTGTAGACTGGACTATACATTAGACTGTATACTACACTATAGACTAGACTTTAGACTACTACGGACAACACTATATCCCGTACTATAGACTACACTATACACTAGGCGAGACAATAGACTAGACTTTATAGAGTAGACTATACATTAGACTATAGACAACCTTATAGACTAGACTATACATTAGACTATAGAATAGACCATAGACTAGGCTCTATACTAGGCTATAGACTAGACTATGGACTAGACTATAGACCAGACTATACAATAGACTAGACTATAGACTGCTCTATATACAAATTAATAGACTAGAGAATAGATTGAATTATAGTTTAGATTATTCATATATTACTCGAAGATTTTGATACTTTCGTCATTCAAAGTTTTTCTCAACTATTCCATTTTTTATCGTATTTTAATTTTCTTTCTTATCGTTTTCTCTTTGCATGTTTTGTATTTAACTGTTATCATTTAATAATGTCTATATCACATTCGATTAAGGCTTATCTTTTCCATTATATATTTTGTAAAGAAAACAATACAGAAATCATAATCTTAATTCTTAAATAAACACCCTACGCCTACAATTAACGCAACAAGCAGAATAGCCAACCAAGAGTTTCCAAATAAACAAAAAAATCCCAAGAACCCACAAAAGCAACAATATTTTTTGGGCCAGCAGTATAAATATAAGAAAAATAAGTAAACAAAAATGCAGCAGTAATAAAAAAAACGTAAGAACACTGCGTTGTAACAACATGTTGAACATACAAAATCAAATAATCAAATAAAAATGATGGACGCATGTCATACATAAAGTAGAAGAAAAGAAAACCCGCATTCTTTTTCTTTTCATAGATAAATGAATGACTTCTTTACACGAAGTGTAAGTTGCACTAGACATTATTTGTTTGAGTGTGTATAGATTGTACCACATATACACATTACCCAGCAAACATGAATATGTTGCTATTTGCATAAGCACTTATTTACAAATTGATAATCGTTAAAAAACAATTTCTCCAAAAACACACAGCTTAACGAAATGTTCAGCATAATTTATTAAAAATACCCTACCATGAAGTGTAATTATTAAAATGGAAAGTGCTAGATGTAGAACCGATCCCTTTCCTATCCCCAAAGAGGCAGTCAAGTCACCAATTGTGAAATAGTTCTTCAAAGCAAAGAGATTTTTAAAAGGGAGATTGGGAATTAAACGTTCTTAACAAGTCTTTCATTTAGCAACTGAAAGTTTTCAAGTCAAGCTGTATATGAGTGTCCTTTGCTTAGTGTAGGGTGCATATTGAAATTCGTAATATTTAACAATATTTTTTTTTAACTACAACTGATCTACATAAGTTTTTTTATCTTTACATAATACTCTGTTATTTGTTGTGGTAATCAAACATCAATGTTCTGATTTCATTACAAATTGTTTACATTGTTTACCCAAATTATTTACCTTGTTGTAAATACAACAACCTGCTGAATTGTTTATTTAAAAATTAAACAATATTTTAAAAAAGAAATTTTTAATTTCAAATCAAAGAAATTTTGTTAAAATTCAAATAAGCGCGTGTTGATTATTTGCTAAGTTTATGAGTTTTTTTTCATTGGTTCTGGTTCCCTTTGGGAGGGTCGTAAAAATTTATCAGATTTTTTTTTTGTTATTGTTTTAAATATTTAGAGGATGTTTGCTGGTCTTTTGGGTTTAGTTTGTTGTTGCATTTTAACACACAACAATTTTTATGAGATGTCAGGATATGATCGGTTTTTTTTAAACAGAATTTCCTTAAATGTTTAAAAAACACAAGATTTTATGAGTTTGAAATTGTAGGTGTGATCTTTGCCGACATCGATATGTCAAGCCCGACATACCGATGTGGTAAAAAATACAAAGATTTTAAGAATAAAAATTGCCTAAAAAGCTGTAAATTTTATGGATAAGTAATGTTTTAAAAAAGCTAAACAGATTCCCAAACACATAAGCTTCTAAAACTTTGAATTAGTTTCTAAACTTTAAAATATGTAAAGCTAATTTAAAAGCATGTAAAGCTTTAATAGTGTTAAGCCTTCAGCTTGCAAACCATAAACATTTGTTAATGCTTTGAGTAAGACAAATCTAGTCTAATAATTCAAAAAGTTTAATAAAGCTTTAGACAGTTTTGTAGCTTTCAAATAAAAGCTTTTAAATTTAACAAACTATTAAACTTTTCTTAAAGCTTTTAGATGTATAAAACTAATACAAAAGCCTATCAAGTTTAATAAAGACTTTTGTCAATAAAGCTTTAAAGTTGTTACAATATTTTACATATTTGAAACTTATAAAAAAGCTTACAAATCATAATAAAGCCAAAAGCTCTAGTTAATTCAATGACCTAAAAACCTCTATTAAAAATGATCTTGTTTCTACTGTTACTTCCCAAAACTGGCCTCAACTCCTCAATAAATTCACACAAAAATATTTGAAACATTTCTACTACAAGCTTTTTAAACAGAATTCTGTCAAAATCAACATGTTTAACTGTCAAACTTAATGGACAAACTATTAATTAGTGTATAACAAATCGTTCAAGAAAAAGTTTGGGGAAAAAAAAGAAGTTGCTTTAAGGAACTTTCGAAAAAAAAAAACAAAATTCACACAAATCAATGAGTATGAGAAACTTGAACAGTCGAACTTATAGTTGCTACAGACAAAAAAAAGAAATAACTTTAGGATCAAAGTCAAAAATCAAATTAAAATCGTAAGTAACCCACAGAGGTATTCTATGGATGTTTATTTTTTTCTTTCATTTTTTATACCTCTTTCTCGGGTGTTATAATCAAAAGATGTCAATCATAAGTTATACGTGCTTTTCCACTGCATTAACTAAAACATGATATAAGAAAAGGAGGGACAAGATAGGTTATCGAAGAGAGAGGGGAAGAAAGAAAGAGGAAACAGAATTGAAGTGAGTATATTTATTTTAAAAACCAAGTTACAATCTAATGCATTTTATTCAAGAAGTTTGGTATTAAATATACGCATTTTAACTGGCAAGTTGGGGAAAACAAGTATTGGTATTAACAGAAATTTAATGGTGGCTTTAGTTTTGAAGAGATTTTTAACCCCTAAAGGGGTCGTTACAAGGAACTTTTTAAAATGGAAAATGATTATAAAAGTAAAAAATGCTTTGTTGATATCATCATAAATTGGATATAAAAATTGAGTGAATTGGAATTAAAACAAATATTATGACATTTTTTTATTATGTCATGCCATGGCTGCTATTATGTCATACCATAAAGAGTGATTTTCTTAGGCTTAATATACATACAATGGATATACATATGTATGTCTATTAAAGGAAATAGACAATTTTAATTGCGAAAATGTTATGATATTTATGTTAATGGCTTGACATAAATGTTAGCCATGTTTTGAGTAGCAGTAAACTATAGTAATTTTAATGTTTTAATGAAAGTCATGGCATCATAATAAAAATTTTAGACATTCCCTATCAAATTATCCATTGTCCTTTCCTCTCACAAAGAGTTAATTTTCCCGCAAAACACTTTGTATGTGAAATTGATCAATTTCAACAGTTTCCATAATCTCTATACATAAAGTTGTATTTGAGTCAACTACTCCATCAACATCTATGTATGTTCTTTAGCCAAGTTCTTCTTCAACCAATTCCTGATGTTGTTCTTTTTGCTGGTTAAATGTTTTATGTCAATCATTTATTTCTACGGTTAGATCGTTTTAATATGTGGCTTGTAGAACTAAGACAAATCATTGAAGTTGTTGAAGTCATCATATATGAATCTTTGGAATTATTTAGTTTTCTTCTTCTTCTTCAAACTTAAGCTGAAAGCATTTAAAACACTTTTTATTAGGGATTTTTATGTTTTGTGTAAAAACGACTAAATAATGATTGATAAAATTATAAAAGAGTGTTAGATTTGTATGGCAAAAAGTCAAACATATACAGTTAATTAAATCTTGTCTTTAGCAAGTTCAGGCGTGTACAGTTAAGTAGTAAAATATAGCTACTGGATTTTGGTTGGCTGTGTTTGTGACATAAGCTTTAAATAAGCTGTTAAGAAAAGCTACTGAAAATTAGAAAATTACTAGGAAATGTTTAAAATTTAAATGTATTAAATTATAAACTAGTTAAGAGAAGCTTTAGCAAATTATAGAGAAACAGTCAAGCAATAGATCAGCAACATATAAATGGTTAAAAATGGCTTAATAAATAGCTAAGACTTGAACCATTGACGTCTAAGCAATAGCATAGATCAATTGCACATTTTTCAAACATTATAGCATACCTTAGGGGGAAACGAATTTAAGACCTTGATTAAATAGGAAAACCTTTAATTTCTTTTTCGAATCAACTTCCTCAGCCGAATTACAAGCAAATTACCCTCCATCTTCCTTTTACAACAAGATCCCCAAGAAATGTCAAGGAAATTTGCTTAATGATTACTGGCGATCTGGCAAAGTTTACATTTTTTAGCAGTTCTCAACATGATATTTATGATGATAAGGTGTTGATGTTAAATACTATTTAATTAATGAATTCTAGGCAACAGTAAAGATGTATTTTTAACAACAACAACTGCAAACCCACAATATGCAAGTAACAATTCATCAAACAGACACCTTCTCCCCGAAAATACGAAAAAATATGACGAAAAAAACCTAAAACCACCATAAAGCAAAAAAAAAAAAATGTATACATTTAAAGATGTAACCAAACGTAACGTTAAGTTAAGAAACAACTCTCAGCAGCGGTTAAATGTCTCGTTAGACCTGTGGCGGAAAGAAGACAAATTTGACTTCCTCAATAATGTGCCATGCACTGCAACCACCACTAACTTTGGCTTAGAATATTTGCATGTTTCAGGTGAAAAACTGAACAACAACAAGATTTAGCTGTTAAATGTTAGAGTCAACAAAAATGTTTTTTTGTTTTTTTCAACAACAAAATTTTCGTTCATGATGGTGCTGTTTTTCTTATACTGTGTGAGGTGTGAACAAACACCTCATCGTTTTGCATTAAAGTTGTAAGAAGAATGAAACCAAAAAAAAAATGAACGCAGTTGTTGAAAAAAAGATTGTGTACAAAACCGTAGAAAAATGCAAAAATTGCAATGCATTTTTTGCAAAGTGATCATATTTTTTTGAGGGGGGTTTTAATAATGTGACCAACTAATATTTATTGGGAACAAAAATTAATTGTTTTGTAAAATTTTATAAGACTTACCTGGAGGTTATTCCAAATTGTATTCACTGCACAATATTAATTATACACTGTTACCGAAATAAAATATTTTCGGAACAAAATAATAATAGGACATTATATTACTTCATTGTGAAAACTGTCACTGATCGTGTCAGATTATCATCGTCCTGATGCTCAATTCGATCGTATTTAAATGTAAATTTATTTAAAACGGTCCTTGTTCGTAATATCTTGGCAAATCGTAAAAAGTTTTTACTAAAACTTATATCATTCTCTCCACATTCTTTCAGTTTACCAGCTACATATGTAAGTGAGTGTTTAGCAGAGAATGGCGTTCGCGATGATTGTAGGTTCTTGTACCTTGGATATGTTCAGTAAAACTCCATAAACTTTATTGAGAACTAAATGGTATTGTTTTAAATGTTGAAAGTTTTACTAAAGATCTTTCAGGAAATTTTGTAAAATTTATTGAGAACAAATTGAAATTTGCTGTAAACGACTTGAATTTATACTTACACAGAGGATATCCAACACTAACGTGATTTTAAATCTAATATAAATAGAAACAATTCATTACCGATCCTTTTATGACATTGCCTTGTTTGAAAAAATACTAGAATCTTATTTACGACACTTAAGCATGGGCACCGAAGCACCCAGCACGCCAAAGCAACACTATATTGAGGATTCTCTCTCTGTGTGTAACATTTTCTAACACATAAGCAAAGGCACATTTTAAATTTGCTCTCTGTGTGTAACATTTGCTAACACTTAAGCAAAGGCACATTTTAAATCTGAAATAAATAGAAACAATTCATTACCGATCCTTGTAAGACATTGCAATCGGAAGCCTTGTTTGAAAAAATGCTAGAATCTTATTTACGACACTTAAGCATGAACACCGAAGCATCCAGCAACAGCAAAGCAACACTATATTGAGAATACTCCCACTTTGTAAAACATTTTCTAACACTTAAGCATAGGCACTAATGGATTGCTGATCTGATGTGAAAGAGTTAATCTCTGTAACTTCACTTAAACACTTTGAAATATCTTCTCAACTGGTCCCATTATTGTACCTGCCCAGTTATAGTGCGTTTAACAGCATTTTGTTGTAAATGCGTTAAATAACATTTGTTAAGTTGGAAAAAAAACTGCTATTGCCATTTCTTTGTTCTTTACTTGTTAAACTTTTTTTCAACATTTTGGAGGGAAGCTTGAATGAATGATAAAGTGTAAAGTTTTGTTAGTGCCGTTTGCAGCATAAAGTAACATAAAGAACCATATTATGGTCTTAAATATATTTTAGGTGTTTTCCCCATCATTTGTTGTTGTTATTTTTTTTCATTCTTCATCTACATTTTCCAACTAGTTAAAGGTGGTGGTTAACAAGCTTAAGAAAAATTACCACATTTCGCCCTTTCATCACACTTTAAAGAAACCTAAAAGAAAATGCAGTAGAAAGAAATTATGGCTTAAAAGATATGGAGAAAGAAATGTAGTCTGTTGTTGTTGTTGTTGCTTACTTAAGAGGAAAAAAAGCTGAGACAAATAGTTTTTTAGCTTTAGGCTGGAAATGCACTTTATATAAAGATATTTCTTTTAACTGCAGTTGCTGCTTTCTTTGGAAAGAAAATTCTTCTTCGTGTTTTTCTCTTATAGCAAAACATTTCGAAATTTTTGTGTAGGCCACAATTAGTACGCGAACATTTAAGACGATTTATCTTTACCTTAAGCTAAAATTGTTCATGGTAATACGAGTTTGAAGTAAAGATAATGTTATAGCAATTGTATGCTAAATAGTAGTTACTACTTTTTTCGGGGTTACAGCTTAATTTTTTTTTGAGAGCCCAAAAAAATCCGTTAATTTCTGTTAGAAATTTTCAAGAAAAACAGCTCAATGAATACTTAAGGCCTTTTGGGTGTTTCTAAGGAAATATTTAATTTTAAGTTAAAGAAACAAATTATGCTTTTTCTTAACAATTTCATTAGCTGCTTAAAATCATAGCTAATTAAACGAGGGTTGTGTGATGTTTTTAAGAAATTGTCTTCCTATTCCTATTTATTTTTGAATAAAAACTCTAAAATTGCTTTTATTTCATTTTAGTTTTTTTTAAAGGAATATTTGCTTACTTTTTATATGCATATAAATCTATGCCTCAATTCTCGGGGGTGTGATTTTAATTTCATACTTAAATAATTTCAAGTCAAATGTAACAAATATTCCATCATTCTAAACTTACTACTCGCAATGAAATCATGTTTTTGCATTTATATATTCCTAGCTTTCTTCCACTCTAGTTATTATCATAAAAAACCAAAAATTAATCTATAAAAAATTCCAAATAATGAAAAAAATATTACTCCCACGAAGATTAATAACACCATGGATAAAAACCTACTCCAGCACATACACACTTGGCAGCCAACAACCTTCATTCTATCCTTGGCAATATCATATTCTAGTTACAATTTTTATTTTAATAAAAAAAATGTGAATAAAGGAAAAAAATTGCTCAAAAATAACTAAATGCCAATACAACCAACCGTCAGTGCAGGTTGCTCCAGCATATACATTCGTGCATGCATGTTAACTGCTCCAGCTCCCCTCAACTTCCTTAAACTGCTAGTAGGTATTTCATCACTGTTGGTATCAATATTTCAACGTAAACTAAATAGTACTAGAGTGCTCTTTTTGTAATACCTATGTATTCATTTATTGTTCACTTATTCACTCACTCACTCACTCACTCACTCATTCACTCAAGCTTTCATTTCATCATTTATTTCTTTAGTTATTAATAAAAAAACAAATTTGTAGAAATGTAAACGCAATTCTTATTTTAAATTCAGTTTCAAAATAGACTTTTTAACTGCACATCAGGTGGTTGGGTTATGATTCTGTTTTGTTTACGTCTTAGATTAAAAACTAGGTAGGAAACCCACCAATTTTGGTTTGAGGTAGAAAATTTATACATTCTTAATAGTAGAAGGAATAAGTTTAATGTATCCTATTGGAAATCTTATAAGATATTCCATCTAGGTGCTTCAGAGCCCTCTAACGGAAGCTAGCATAACATTGGAAGATACATATAGCTAATATTGGACTAACATGAAATCTTATAAGGCATTCTGCATCCAATGAGCCTGACACTCAGTTTTGTTATTCAAGAAAAGTCAGATCGAAAGTCTTGTAAGCACAACCGAACTAGAACTGAACGATAACTGAACTAGAATTGAACTAGAACAGAACTAGAACTGAACTAGAACTGAACTAGAAATGAACTAGAAATGAACTAGAAATGAACTAGAAATGAACTAGAACTGAACTAGAAATGAACTAGAACTGAACTAGAACTGAACTAGAACTGAACTAGATGTTCTGCAGGGGTAATTACAATCAAAGTTGCGAATATTATGTATTAAAATCAATACAATTTAATTGACTTACAAAATCTCCTGCCACCATTTAAAATCCTCTTTGATTTCAACAAAATTATTTTCAAAACTTAAATAAAACGCGTGTGAATTTGTGGACACTAATGTGGTGATTTGTCTGTTTCCATTGGGCGGACAAATAAAAGAAAAAATTTTATGCAAGTTGCTGTTTTAAACGCGGTTCGTAAAAGGGTGGCAAAAAGTCATGTAATTTTACAACCACCAAAATTGCAAATACAATTACAAATGTTTAAACAAAGGTGTATAATACAAATTGTAATAATGACTAGCGGGTAATCATGGCGATGCTGATTGCTGATATTTTGTTTATGGTTGGAAATCTCTTGTAATTTATCTGGTTACAATAAAAAACTTAAAATTAATTGTTAAACAATTTCACAGTTAATTGAATTTTTAAACAGGAGATATTTTGATATGTGTTGCTTTTTACTCAATAAAAATCCCTAGTTTGTTAGCTTCCAGCTTATGGTTATAAAATATTGATTTGGTTTTTATGTTTTTTTTCTTCCATTTCAGTATATTGGTTTTTAGTTACTTTTCTTTTTATTTATATTTCCACTGACCACTTAATGATTGTTGATGTTTATTACGTGTCTTTTTGTATTAAACGCAATTTTCTTGTTTTGATCAAAATTTATATTGACAATAAAAATTGCTCTGTGTGTGTATGTGTGCCTTAGTTTGCCATTAAATAGGTATTAAATAAATGTTAAAATTACCCAAGGACACTATCATAAGATAACACCACCAACACCTCACCCCACCTCGGGCGAAAACCATCACTCGTAGTCATTTGTGTCCCGTTCACCAAAACTATTAATTTCTTTTATTTTTTTTTTGCATTTTTGCGGTTCGAAGTATTAAAACCCCCAAAATCTATATTTACGATTATTGAAGTTTATGACGAAACATTTTCGTATCATTTTGTGACGCTTCATAAACATGTTGCAAAAAAGAAGAAAAAAATAATGTAAAACCTACATGGAACATGGACACACATGACGCATGTATTTGTATAAGAACACACACACAAAAAATAATAATAAACTCATAGATACATGGTGCAAAAAACAATAAAAGTAACGGTAGCCAAGGGGTGGTCAAATTCATGGGAAGGCGCAGGGTATTAAGGGGCCTTTCGAGGAGGCATACGAAGGATAATTTGTTATCACTTCTATTGCTTTTTAATTCAATATTTAGAACTGAACTAGACCTACACCAGAACTGAACATGGGAAGGCGCAGGGTATTATGGGGCCTTTCGAGGAGGCTTACGAAGAATAATTTGTTATCACTTCTATTGCTTTTTTAGTCGATTGTTACTTCTTAACAAGTGCCTGCAAAAAAGGGGCCGTAAAGACTTCCTTAAGGATATAAAATTCATAGTGGAGAGGGGCTTTTAAAGAGGAAGGACTTCGAAAATTCTAGTTAGTAATAACATCGATTGAAAAAGGACAATTTTATCTGCACCTTTAATCGACTGAAGTTCTTGAATTATTTCTTCCTGGAAGATCTAGTTTTGTATTAACAGGCCTTTTTCCCTATTAACTCCCTCCCTGCTTTCCAGTTTACTGGCAACTGTAAATGTATTCGAATGCCATCATATCATTTTCCAAACACACATACAGATAGATATTGAAACACATTGTAGTCGTTAAGTTTCGAAAAGAAATGGAAAAAAGTGCCGAAAAACGTAAGTAAAAATTACAATTGTATTTGTATTTTAGTGGTAATGGAAAACTCACACACACACACACAACCCTGCAGTTCGTGGTTGAAGTTTTACTTTACCATGTACTTCTCCTAGGAAGAAGTCAGTTAACCTTTTACGAACCTTTTATGAACAGTTCAGGTTTACACTTACTCTTCTCTTGATAACTTAGGGACACTTGTTGACTAAAAAAAGAATCAAGTAATTCGTACTTGAATCAATCCCGATCGGTTTCTAAAGTACGGTGAGTATGGTTTTACCTGAATCAATTACGAAAGTCTTGATTTTAGCGCAATTCAAGACTTTTAGAGTTCAAAGTGATAACAGCACGTACTTGATTTTATGTCAAATCCATACTTGGGTTGAGTATGTCGTTACTTATATATGTAAGTAACGATTGACTTCTTCTCTTGATCACAAGGATACAAATATAATTTCATTCGATGAAAGGAAAATTACTCCTCAAAAAGGATAAGAGAACTGCTGGGATTCATTTAATACGTTTACAATGAAATTGTTGTTATTGTATTTACACAAGTCATAATTAGTGTGTATATGTATGTGTGTAAAGAAAAACATTTCATTATTTACTAAAGCAGACCTAGGCTGCTGATCTTCCTCCCTTTAAGGGAGGCTGTTTTTACAGTAATAATGTTTTTGTTGCTGTTCTTTTCATTAACCATTTGACCAGGATTTCATACATTCTATTATTTTATTACTTTAATGAATCCTCAATGTCCACAGCAAAACTTAAACGTCAAACAAAACGAAAAACAGAACAACAATTTACGTAAAAATTGTTCTTTCCTTGATTATTGATGAAATTTTTATTACACATTACTATTTGCCTTCGAAGTATGTATGTGTACATTTGTCTATGTATGTTAACAAGTTTATGAGGCGTGTTACCAACATGGTACCAAGAAATTCCATTAAGATTTCTGTAGATTTTTATAACCAGACGATTTACCTGTTTTTATTCCTTCATTTTGTTTTCTTTCTTTGGTTTTAATTACTTTAAAGTTTTTTTCACTATTTTTGGAACCGGGTTTTTGTTATTTCGATTTCATGTTATAGAACCATATAAAACTATATTTATAACTAAAAAAAATTAAAACTTAACGTTATACTTATTGTAAGGAAATATGCAATAAATAATATTTGTTATAATTATTTTTTTGTATTCTTTAGTATAGCATAGTTATAGGGGTAGGTAATTAAAAGAAATTACTTCATTAATATTGTACGTATGTGTATGTGTGTATAACATAATGTGTAGGGTTATAAATATTTTATAAAAATGTTATTCTTGGAATGTTGTATTTTATATTTGTTTTTGAGCAAATAAACACCATGCAGTGGTAATTAAGTGATAATGAAATTCGTAGAAAAAAACCTGTAAAGAAATTTATTAGCCTTAAAATAGTTTGTATTTTCGGAAGTTTAAGGTGTAAGACTAAGATATCTTTCTTAAGATTCCATAGCTCCATCGACTTCTTTAATATTTAACCACACAAGTAGTTTGGGCTTAAGGATAGCCTTCATTCACTTTCCGCACTCTATGGTTTGGGAATCTACTTATTCCAATAATGAAAACTTCTTATCGAAAAATTCAATTAAATTATTATTGGTTTGTATGCCAATTCTTTCTAATTAAGTCGCGTTCGGGAGTTTGGGATCTGAATTCAAGTACGCCGTTACAAGAAGGTTTGCCTTCTGCAGTTCTTGGTAAGCAAATTCTAGCTTTTCCTTTGAATTGTCTTGAATAGTTTAAGGATAATCATCATCGCAAAAATTTCTAAATGAAACATACTCCATTTTGTACTCCGTTTTGGAAAATAGGGTAAGACGTTAATGAATATTTCTTATGTTATTCGAGAAATCCAATTCCATCCTTTTACATTTGTGGTTGTTTTGAAAACAATTATTTTCTTTCATATAAAATCGCTGTAGGAAGACTTTCTCGTTCTTATCTCAAATACACCTTCATAAGAACACTGACTATCGACAGCTATTGGTAATCAAATTCTAGCTTTGAATCTGAATTGTCATGAATTGGTAATTAGCAAATGATCCGAGATTTCTGTATTAATGATTTTCTTATTCATCTCGTGGATTAGCTAAGGCTATTTGTCCTCCTTTTTCCTTGTGATTTCTATCAAATTTCCAATCAGACTTAAATACAAGTTAAAAACAATAGAATGTCTTCAGACCAAAAAGTCTCCAAAACAGACGGAATAATTTCTTCAGCTTTGACTTCTGATGTTCCCTGGATTATGAAGACGTAGAACTTTTAAGCTTAGGCTACTTGTCCTCCTTTTTCCTTGTGATTTCTATCAAATTTCCAATCAGTCCTGTTATCGTAAAAGCATTACAATGTCTTCACACCAAAACATCTCTAAATCCTACGGAATCTTTAACATATCTTACAGAATATTTCCTTCAGCTTCAGCTGGTTGAGGCAAAGGCTTAGCAATATTTTGATATAAAAAAGCCGATCATGAGATTTAATGGTCGATTATCGGAAATCATTGGAACATCTTGACGTCAGCAATTCTTTCCGTTTCAGAGTTCTCCTTAATAAGTCATCAGGCAAGATAAGCCGTTGGTTTTACAAACTATACAGAATCTGAATCTCTTATTATCCTTCAGTGTAATGTCCAGCCTTGTTTTTGGGCATTTCAAAGATAACTGGGTCATTGAACTGGACTTACACGATTCATAAGCAACCAATGATTGTCAACTTGGTATCAACTGGAAATATTTTCTAAGAACCCCGGAAGCAGTGGAACTTCTGTAACAATGTCGGATGGAAGGAAAAGTATTACAGTATTTCAACTTCAGCAAAAAATGGCGTTAATTACCTTCTCTTCAGTTGTCCAGTGGCTAGGAGAAGGGTTTCCAATACCTTTTGGAGCGACAAGGTTTCTTATATATTAGGTTTCTCATAATTTAGCCACTTTATTCTATAAAAACAAAAAAATAACTTAATAGAACTAAATAAATTGAAGCACCAATTTCCTTTAAAAAAAGGACTTTAAATATCCTCAATTAAACCCCTAAAAACGTGATTTAATGTTTGTCCTAGTTTTCTATCAAAAAATAAAAACAATTGAAATCTTTTCTCATAGAAAAACAACAAAATTATCCTGTTGTATAACAAATATGTAAAACCAATGACTTTTTAGCTTTCCAAAAACAATTTACTATGGGGAGCTATCAAAAAGGGAGGGAGCTCTCTCATGTCAAGTGCTGGCTGTAGTCAAGCTTATCAATACAGCAAAATCATGACTGTTAGCATTTGACATTTGTATGGTTTTCAGCTTCCCCCCTCCCCCACTAACACGAATTTAAATTGTATTTTTATATCTCATTATCTAGGGCATCTATTGCTATTGTTAAGATTGAATTTTTTCTATTTGTTTCTTATAGATTTAAGATTTTTTCAAAATTTTTTTTTTCGAAGGAGTAGGGGTAGTAAAGATTTTAGATTTGTTTATGTTCTTATTATGTTAAGGGACCAATTTTTATGTTTAACTAATGATTCCAATTCATTGAATTGTAAAATTGTTTGTTTTTTTTTTGTTGTGTTTTCTTTGAGACATTATAACGCCAACTGGGTAAGTAATTGTGGTGGGACTTAATAATAAGCAGGAAAGCAAATAAATAAGGTCAAAAATTACTTTAAGATTATTAAAGGAATTGTAAATAATTCCTGGGTTTTGATGGTATATAGTCTTATAAATAAATACCCTTAAATATTACGGCTTATAGTTGGCAACATTTAAAGTTAGGGTAGCCTACATAGTGTTCAATGTTAGTAATTTGTTTACAAATCTGGAGTTTTTTTAAAGAACAGCTTTATGTTTAGGTTTTTGCTGTATTCTTAAGAAATCTTTTATTCTTGTTTTTATAAGATGAAACAAACTTATTTTAAACTTCTATAAATACTACAAGTATCTTAAAAATATTAACAATTAAGATGGTAGACTAGAGATAAACTTTATTCGTACGTTTTAACCCTGGCATTCAAATGAGCGAATATAAAAAGCAAAAGTGTAAAATTAACGACTTTAACAAATTCAGAAACTTCACAACCATAGTGGTCAACTACTATTAATGAGTTGAGGCGAATTGCAGTAGTCTGAAAATGTTTATTGAATTCTGGGAATAAACATCCAAAGAAAATAATACTTTTTGTTTTAAATTTAAAGAACCAAAAAAACAGCCGCTTTTGATCTTATGTTTTGTTTAAATAAAACTGATGTTTGCGGTATTATATGCTGATCTAGATAGAAATGAATTACAATATTACGATGGTGATAATTTTGATGGCTTGTAAGTGAAATAGCAATTTTAAGGTGTTACACAGAAGACTACTGTGAAAAAGTTTTATGGGAAGGTGTTTTTAAGGAAGATGTTTTCAATTAATTTGAGATAAAGATGTGTTATTCAATCAGAGAAATTACATGACAACTGCATATTCGCTTTGAAACGATACGAGACATTCCCGATGTAAGATTCTCAACTTTGTGAAAGCAGCTCTTCATTAGGATAGAACTTTTAGTAGTAGAACAGCTATTCCAAACTTTCGTCATATACGTTTCCACTACAAATTGATCTTTGCTCCAAAACGATATGTGAAATACTTTCTTAGGAAAGAACTCTTGTAACATAGTTGTTCCAAACTTTCTTGATCTACATTCCTACGTCAGAAGGACCTTAACTCTGCAGTGATGAGAATGGAACTCAGCAAAAGTTAAATTGAGAAATGAAGTCTCGGCAATAGATCTATCGCTCCTAAAGGACAACTATTCAATTAATTTCAAGTGTGATTTAGGCAATGGAGCTTGTGTTCTTTTTCAGCAACAGGATGAGCTAGAGATGACACACCGCTGTGATTGTAAGGGATACTCAGGTTGCAATTTTTCTACATAATAGATACCGGGCCATGTACAAGCACATAGCTCGAGAATCATCACTTCCACTTACAACCACGCGAATTGAAAAGGCGTAATCGGTAGAACGAAGTACAGATGCATCAAATATGACAAAAGCTGGTTCTTAATCACAGAGGTCCTTCACGACCCCATGACTTCTCTCCTAAACGATCCGATACTTAGCCAAATAACGTCAACTTATCGACTTGTGATCCTCGATCTGCTAGAGGATTATCCATTCCATTTACAACCACCCAGATGGAATAGCCTCTGTTTATTTGTCAATGACAGTTATAGACGTAATCGGTAGAACGAAGTACAGCCAAACAACCAAATATGACAAAGGCAGCTGCTTAATCACAGAGATTCTCCACAACATCATGACAATTAGAACTTCTCTCCGAAATGATCCGATACTTTGCCAAATAACGTTAATTTATCGACTGCGGTGTCATGCTAAAACTCTTTTCTTCAGGTAAGAACTATAGGCAACAGTAGATCCAAGATACGCAGATCACAATCGTATTGTAGAAGAGATCTGGGAGAGTCAAATTACTCCATTACTCTATTTTAATTAAGGTTCAACATTTCCTAACCTTTGTCTTTAATATTTCTCCTGTTTGTATAACATTTGTAATGATGTCATAATCTCTAACTTAATGCCCTGTAGTTTATTTAGGAAAAATTAAAAAAAAGAATAATGACCAACAAATTTCTAATAAATTAAACAAACAAAACCACAAAATTTTGTTATAGAAAATCAAACAATTACTCTTTCTCTTACAAAGCCCCTAAAATTATGCTATTGTTTTTGTTTAATAAGATATTTTGCTGGGTTTGAATTTTTGTGTAAAATAACAATTTATCTAAAAAACACTAAATATTTTCTGTTTAACTTCGTCATAAAGTTAAACAATTTAAGGAAATTGTTGTACTAGATGTTTGTTGTCTTATCAAATACCAAAAAATGTTTATACTTAAGTCAACAAAAGAAATTGTTGGTCTAAAAACCCCAACTCTAGCTATCTATTGGTTCGTTTGTCTGTCTGTCTTTTAGGTTATAAGAGGCTGTGTATGTTTACACTTTGGCTTTTTGCATATTTAAACTTTGATTTTTCCCACTGACCTTTGGGTAAAGTGTAAACAAGTAAGACAGACAGACAATAGTAGTGGCAGTTGGTACCAACAATTTTCGAAAATTTCAAAGTCAATTTAACTGGCAATTAATGCAGATTGCTTTAAAAACAACAACAGCAGCAGTAGCAGTTCTATATTCATTGATGACATGTATCAGCTTCAGCCGCTATGATTCCCTGTAAATGTTAGTGTTGCTGCTGCTACTGTTCATTTATTTGTTGTTTGTTTGTTTTTGTTGAGTCCCCAGGGTGTCATCTGTATTAAACATTTGCCGCGTTGCTAGACTTGTTGTTTTGATTGCATTTACTCCTACTACCTATTCGATTTAACTTTACATTTACCATATAGATTCCAAATTTGTTTCGAATTTCAGATACATAGCTGCCTTATAATCCTGTCAGTAAGTTACATCAATTGCCATCATCATAATCATCTGTTTTAGTAACAACATCATCAGAGATTGCCAATCTGTGTGTTATTGCTTTTTTGGCCTCAAATTCAGATGTAAAATTTCAATAGCTCTATGTGTGAGTGTGTATGTCCGTTAATGCTGGCCCCCATTCATACATTTTGAGGTGTTTGATTGGATTTTCAATTATTCATTATTATTGGTTGCAATTTCAAACACTAACACACAACACATTTTATATAGATAGTTACTTACAGCAAACATCTAATGTGGAGATACTGATGATACAGATTTTTATGTTGCCTTTCACATACAGTTTTGGATAATGTTACTTGAATGTGTAGAGAGAGGGAGGAAGGTGTTGATGATGATGGTCTTCTTTGTATGTAAATGGAAAATAAGCAATTCATACAGTAGGTGGCAAAATCAGTATTTCTTCTGGACCACAGCAAAATTGAACTCGAACTGCACTAGAACTGAACTAGAATAGAACTAGAATAGAACTAGAACAGAACTAGAACAGAACTAGAACGGAACTAGAACAGAACTAGAACAGAACTAGAACAGAACTAGAACAGAACTAGAACAGAACTAGAACAGAACTAGAACAGAACTAGAACAGAACTAGAACAAAACTAGAACAGAACTAGAACAGAACTAGAACAGAACTAGAACAAAACTAGAACAGAACTAGAACAGAACTAGAACAGAACTAGAACAGAACTAGAACAGAACTAGAACAGAACTAGAACAGAACTAGATCAGAACTAGAACAGAACTAGAACAGAACTAGAACAGAACTAGAACTAGGACAGAACTAGAACAGAACAAAACTAGATCAGAATGAGAACAGAACTAGAACTTTTTTGTTTTCTTTGCTTTCAAGTATTTGTATACCTTTCGATTTTAACCTTCACTGTTAATTTACAATTTCGTAGTAGAACATGAGTTTTGGTTTTTAGTGTTAACATTTACATTTGAATTGATTGTATTTTGTTTTCATATCATCAAACAACTCGAACACTTATTCCCACTTACACACAAACAAATTTACTCTCACTTAAACTATATAGAACGAACATTTTAATTTAAAACAGACTCGGTCCATTCCCATTTTTTGCAATTTTCCAACACATCAATTTCGATTGCAACATTAAAAGGAATTTTTAATGTTTTAAAATGTAAACTAAAAGGAAAAATCTCAAAAACAGCAAAATGAAATTAACGGAAATTTCATTAAACATTAAAAAACATTTTCCACAGATTTTTTTAATTAAAAATATTTATTTGTAAAAAAAAACTACAAACAAATTATAGAAAAAATTCTCTTAAGTTTTTTTATCACTAAAGATAAATATAATAATTTTTTGTTTAAGATTTCCCCCCTCACCTTTGCAGGAAATGCTTAACAATAAAAGGAAATTAAAATAAAAGAAATTTGAGGCAAAAATTGTAAAAAAATTCAAGTGCTTTTGGCAGTTTTTTTCTTAAGCATAAAAAAGGTCAAAGTTTTTTCTTCGTGCCCACAAAAAAGTATTGGTTTTGTGGAAAAAATAAAACTGCATAAATATTTGTAAAACAAAAGTTTAGCATAATTTATGGCCAAAAAAATCCTTGAAAAAAAAAACACAATGTAAAAATTTTATAAAGAAAAAAAAAACTAGAGAAACTTTTACTAGCCAGCATTACAAATAACATTTTTTTAGAAATTCCATCTTTAGTGCATTTTTATGTTAAATCTACAAAATTGTATTTTATAAAATATTTTGGTCTTAGCCCTAAGGTAGGCAATAGAATGTGTATTGACTCGACCTATAATATAAGTAAGCTTACAAAGTCTTTGCTTAAAGAGTTGTATTTTAGTGCTAGCTCCTAAGACTAGGCAATATATATTTAAAATTTTCTTAATTTCTTAACCTCCTGACTTCCAAATGACCTTTAATGATTTCTTTCTTGAAAATTTATTACACTCACGTATATTTTTCCATAATATTTATTAGCCTTTTGGGTATTCATTAGCCAACTAAACATGTTACTAATGCTCATCATATGTATTACACTCACCAGTCATCGAGTCCGTCAGGACACATTCAACTACATGGCCCACATTTTATATGTCAATATTGACAAACAACTGTCATCATATGTAATGCATTGAACTATAATACCAGGTTTTGATAATAAATCAAACTAACAAACTAAAATAATGAAAAATTATAGCAAAAAAATGATGGAAAAAGGAAAGAAAATGGAAAAACATTTGTCTAGCCAAAAGACAGAAAAATCTAATAACACAGCTCCAAAATACAACAAATAGAAGAAAAATAATGATGAAACTAATGAAAGTCACTCGTAAAATTGACACATAAATAATGACAAGGACATTAGGCTTTATATAGATGCTTATATTGCCAGGACTCAAAAACAAACAAAGACAAATGGTCAAAAGGACACCTTGAAACACATTCGTATGTAAGAGTGTCTAGCGTTATACACACGCATTTTTATGCCGGGTAGATTTTTAAAAACATTAGTAATGTATTTCTGCTCGTATGTGACATAAATAAAAATTTTAAAATTCTCCTTTGACATGTTCTGCACGATTTAATTTTTTGAAATTTATAATATTTTATAAGGAATTCTGTTCGAAACATGTCAAAACATGTCGTTTTTGGTTATAGCTCCTCTTTTTTTGAAAGAGTTAAGTGAAGCTGTTTGGAAAAATGACAAATCTTTTTATATGATTTGTTAAGGCTGTGAAAAAAACGTGAAAAAAGTTTAAAGGAAAATAATTGGGTAGGCGGAAATATCGCCAAGAACTAGCAACAGAACTAAAAAAGAACTAGATAAGAACTAGACATGAACTAGAACAAAACTACAACAGAACTAGAACAGAACTAGAACAGAACTAGAACAGAACTAGAACAGAACTAGAACAGAACTGGAACAGAACCAGAATAGAACAGAACTAGAACAGAACTAGAACAGAACTAGAACAGAACTAGAACAGAACTAGAACAGAACTAGAACAGAACTAAAACAGAACTAGAACAGAACTAGAACAGAACTAGAACAGAACTAGAACAGAACAGAACTAGAACAGAACATAAGAACTAGAACAGAACTAGAACAGAACTAGAACAGAACTAGAACAGAACTAGAACAGAACTAGAACAGAACTAGAACAGAACTAGAACAGAACTAGAACAGTACTAGAATAGACCTAGAACATAACAAGAACAGAATTAGAACAGAACTAGAATAGTACTAGAACAGAACTAGAACAGAGCTAAAATAGAACTAGAACAGAACTAGAACAGAACTAGAACAGAACTAGAATTCGACTGGAACTGAACCATTATTATGTGGTCTTTTTCATGATTTACATAATGTAAAATTTAGTTAAACAATGTAAGATTAAGATTTTAGTTTTTTTTTCTTTTTACATGATGTAAATTGTTTATGAAAAGGGTAAGAGGTTAGAAACTTTTCCTCTTGCCCAATAGTAGGCAAATATTGCGTTTATAAAAGAGTTTCTTTGCTACTTATTTTTCAAAATTGTACCTTTATAATAAACAATGCTAAATAATAAAGTATTTTTTATTATGATGATGTAACTTATTTACATATGCAGTTATACATTATATGTAAAATTCACGTGTATGTATACGTAAAAATATGACATTTATTTGAATTTATAGATGTCATCATACATACGTTTGTCATTTGTATATGTCGAAGCTGTCGCAAACATTTGAGTATTTTACTCTTCTGATGTTTTCTGTTTCAATCAAACATTTATTTGTTTTTTTTTTCCTTTGTAACACAAACGTTACTTGTTGTTTGTCACTGTCATTTGGTCATTAATATTTATTAATTTTTTATAACCCTGATATTTTAATATTCTAGACTAGAAATGGAAATCTATAAGCAAGAAAATTACATCAATTTACTCTTCTTTGGAGGAGTTGTAGGGGGAGGAAGAGAGTGTGAGTTTTGTTTGTGTAATATAATGATATTTTTGTTTTTGTCATCAATATTATTATACAAGTTAACTTCCTTTGTTATGTGAAATTAAAAAAAATGATTTTTAAGTGGACACCGACTTGTCCACTATAAATGAAACACGTTAATTTTTGGTTTACAATTTTATTCAACGACCGCTTTGGTCAACCTCCCAAGTAAGACTAACTCTAACAATATTTTTTAAATACTTAAATCTAAATAATTCTGCTGATCCAACTTATTCCATTCCCACGTTGTGAAATCTTCCAGACGAAATATGATCCTGCCTACTAGCTTGCGCGTGTGCACCGTCAGCACAACCTTGTGTAGATTTTTCCCGCTCATGTATACTTGATTGTGTTAACTCCTCCCTTGCCAAAAATCTGCGTCCCGCAGATTGGGGTTTGCATGCCACGTTGCTCGTGCTCTGCAGCGGAGGGAGACGCACTTGAGAGTATAAAGCTTTCCAGCATAGGTAGCCTAGGAATGATAGGAGCAAAAAAATAGTGCAATCCGCTACTATAGAGTAGTGGTATTTTATGTCTAGATTTTCTAAATTTTTTATGTTTTGTAAACTCATATTGTGAAGATATCCTATGTCAAGCTGCCGCCTTTCTTCTAGGATGGTTGTGACGATCTGGGGTAGGATTTGTATAGATGTCTCGCTTCGGCTGGTGTACGTAACGTTTTTTATTTTCACTTCTTCGTTGTTAAGTCGCACTGCGTAGGTTCCCGAAAGGAATTTAGTAATGTTACCACTCTGGAGATTACCTCTAAAATTGGTAATGAATATGGTGTCTTCCATAACAAGTTCGACAACCTCTTCTTCACAGGATCTGTAGGAACATTTTGCTTCACCTCCTTTGATGAGAATTGAAACACAATCATTTTCAGGGAGTTTTCTCAAGCTCGTTTCCTCACACACGGTATTGTTGTTGATTCGCATGCATGGTTTGGTGATGCCATATGTCTCTTTCTCATTAACCAGCAACGTGTTAAACGGTAAGTCTATAACCTTTCCTTCCTGAATGGATGGTTTGACAATAAGGTAGTTGTACTCAACTTCTCTTACCTTGGGCAGTGAAAGGACATAGAGAATCATTGAACCGTTTGTGCATACCCTTGGATCGGCGTACTCGATGGCATCCAATTCATTAGAATAAGGGAGTGTTGCAATTTCGTCAATTATGCGGTGAATTTCTTCTCTGTCGAGTACATTAGAGTTGACTATGCCACCTTTGGCCATTTGCGCGGCTCTCATAACCTCGTTTACCTCTTCTTTGATGACCATTATTTGGCGTAGGATTTGATTAATGAATTTTTCGACGTTCGTTGCATTGACCTCGTTGTGAAATCGCGCCACCATTGCATTAACCTTGGATATTGTTTCCTGTGACGCTTTAAAGAGTCGATCGTTGATCACGTATTGGTGATTATTATTTTCAATGATGCTTTGTTCAGACCTCAACACATTATCCCAATCTGCTGCATCCGGATTGCCAGCCAACCACTTCCAAGCTGAACCGATCCAATTGATAGAGCGTTTCTGCTTCTTGTATTTACCCCTAAGCGTATCTAATTGGGAAAAAATTGTATTAACATGGAAATCAATTACCATCCGTTCTTTCTCATCCACAGCAATTTTTTCCAGCATTGCCACGGTTTGGCCTAATAGGCGCTCGTATTCCTCTAAGTTGATAACATGAACCAGGTTAAACCTTCCATCAACCAGCCAACCTTTGCCGTATTTGAATGTAACCAACTGCGAGTGGTATTCGAAGATTTGTAGACTGTTCACGGTCGTGAACCACGTGAGACTGGAATGATAAATATCGTTTTGTCTAGCTCTACGATTAGTTTGTTAGAGTGTTAGTATGATTGTATTGTTAAAGTGTTAGTACGATTAGTACAATTAAATTTCTACTTCACATTTAATTAAATTCCCACTTCACATTTTCACTTATATAATATTTTAACGTTAATAGATTCTTATTCTATGTTAGTTTTCCCTTTATCTTAATTAATTTCATCTTTCATTTCCGTTTCCATCTCATAAATTTTATTATATTCATCTTTAAGGCTGAAGGCCACATTCTCGTTAGTAGATTCTTATTCTAAGTTAGTTTTCTCTTTATCTTAACTAATTTTGTCTTTCATTTCCGTTTTCATTTTATAAATTTTATCGTATTCATCTCTAAGGCTGAAGGCCACATTCCCTCTTTTTTCTTTTTTTGAACTAGGTGTGATTATCCGCCATATGCAAGAAGTGCAAATGATAATCTCTTAAGCCATGGACTTCCTTTGCATTATGCAATTGGCATTGATCACCCTTGCTCTAAAGTAAATTTTCACCATTGCAATGATCTTCATTCAAGTTATTTTAATTACTTTCAATATACTTTCGCTTAAGCTTCCATAAAAAAATATCTCATCTCATATTCATCTTTTGCCCCAATTGAAGGCTTCAATTCAGTTCAAGGTTTTCTCAGTAGTACGATTTCCTTATTCTTATGGCACCCATGGGGAATTGAACCCCTCCGCAAATATGCAGTTTCCACTATAGGTTTTGGGACCATTTACTTATATTTTTTGTGTGGACCGTAGATTCCGAGTTATCCCTTTTAGCATCAAGCGTTAATGGTTTAATTGCAAGAAACTTACTCGTGGTACGGAGATCTACCACGACTTATGACAGTGAGGACATCACTATCACAAATCGTTGTCCCAAAAAAAAGAAAATCGCATTAAGAGATACCATTAAGTTCAAAAAATGGGTATTGTACCCAATTTCCCATTTCCTCCACTTCTCCTTAAAAAAGGTAGAAGTTTTATCTCCATTTCCCTCCTTTCATCATTCACATGTCTATGGGGATTTGAACCCCTGCGTAAATACGCATACCGCTAAAATTTAAGGACCCCATAGATATCCTTTAAGATTTAATATGGGTCTTGTGAATCCTTTTTCCAGTGCTCGTTTGCACTGTGACCCGATTGTTCCTATCAACAACCGCTTTCTCATAAAGCGGTCGATGCTTTGCCCTGATCTGCTTATTCCTAACATGAACGGTATCACCCGCCTTATAATCCTTCGATAAGACACGACGCCTAGAATTATGTCTCTCCAAGGTTGCCTCTTGCTTTTTCTTTATCGATTTTTTCACCTCCCTGTTCAACTTTCGCCTAAAGTTCTGCAACCTTTGGTAATTAATTCTCTCAGCTCTATTAAAAAAAATATCAACCGGTTTCCTATTCGTTACAGAGTGGATGGTGTTATTGTATCGATCGGTAGCGAGCATTATAAGTTCCCTAATACCTAAATCCCTATGTTCGACCTTTAAACATCGATAAATTTCCAGTAAGGTCGAATGGAATCGTTCCACTTGTCCGTTCACCTCACTACGACCTACTGGAGTCAAATATACCTTGACACCAAATTGTCGAATCACGTTCATCACTATTGGGCTGATAAAACCTCGCTCATTGTCAGTCACTAAAATACGTGGTGTCGAGAAGTAATTAAGGATTTCTATAATTCTCTCCCTCATTTGCAAGGCTGAACGATTCCTAAGAGGAAAAAGTTTCCCAAATTTTGAAAATTTATCCAAGACACTAATAAAATACTCATTTTGGAGTACAAAAATATCCATGTGCAATATTTCACAGGGATAAGAAGGAATCGGAGTTGCCTGAAGCTTAGGTATCGGCGGATTCCGATCATATTTGTTAGCCTTGCATATTTCACAATTCCTCGTATACCTTCCTACAAGACTGTTCATCCTAGGGAAATAGTATTTTTCCAAGAGCTGTAGTTTATTCTCGTCCTTATTCCTATGTGCCCTTCTGTGCTCCTCTTCTATCAAGGAACAGACCCTATTTGGACAAGTTACATCTTCTACAAGTCTCTGAGTGATCCGTAGCTTATAATGTGAAAAGTGTTCCAAATAAACCTCCTGTAATAGCCACAAATACTGTTCAGGAATTTTAATCCCATTTAAGACATCAGGTCTAAGTTTTTCCCTCAGGATTCGTGTAAGATTTTCCCTGCTAATTTCCTCCAAAGATATGATGTGTCGGTTGTAGCCAGGATGAGGATTAATATGTGTAATCATATCTGATTGGAATTGTCGTATTATAATCTGATTACGAAAAACGTTAATAGGAGCTTCGACATGTGGAATCAAATCTGTGCCATCCTGTTCGGCACTGTGTACGGTTCCCTCGCTAGCTGTTATAGTAGCTGAGTCTCCGTTCCCTATCGTACCCTCACTAGCTGTTATGGTATCTGAGTCCTCACTTCCTACCCTACCTTCACTTGCAGTGTCAGTGGAGGACTCATCCGCAAGATGGACACATAAATCTGTAGATGCAGTTCTCGAAGTCTGCTCAGCTTTCACTGAGTCGGTTGAGTCTGCTTTTAAGCGAGATAAGGCGTCGGCTACTACATTGGATTTCCCTGGTTTATATACAAGTTCGAAGTTATATTCCTCTATCCTAGCCTTCCACCTTTTCAATTTCGCATTATAATTCCTGTTGCTCATGGCAAACGTCAGAGGTTGGTGATCGGTAAAAATGCGTATTTTCTTAGCTCCATACAGGTAGGAGCGAAGATTGTCCAATGCCCAAACTATGGCGAGCATCTCTTTCTCGTTCGTGGCATATGCCTCTTCTGTCTTGTTCAAAGAGCGAGAAATAAAGGTTATTGGTTTGTCCTTTCCCATTTCCCCTTGAGACAGTACTGCACCTAAAGCACTGTTAGAAGCGTCTGTCGTAAGATTAAATGGTTTGTCAAAGTCCGGGAAGGCTAATACTTCCGACGACGTGAGCAGCTCCTTAAGCTCGTTAAATGCTTGTAGCTCTTCCTCCCCGAGAATAATTCTAACTTTCTTCGATTGATTAGCCTTGACTTGTGCCATCTCGCCACGAGTGAGAGTGGTTAAAGGTTTAGCTACTTTGGCAAAGTCTTTAATGAACCTCCTATAATAGGATGTTAATCCCAGAAAACTTTTGAGCTCTTTCAGGGTCTGGGGTGGTACAATGTCAAGGATTGCCCTCACCTTCTTCCTATCAGGCAGTATACCATCCTTAGTAACCACGTAACCAAGGAATTCGACCTCGGTTTTCATAAAAGCAGTTTTCTCTAAATTAACCCTAAGGTGAGCGTCTCTTAGACGCTGAAATACTTTCCTAAGGTTCCCCAGGTGTTCCTCAATATTACCCCCGTATACTATTATGTCGTCTATATAGACATAACATATTTTCCCTATACAACCTCGCAGGACGTCATCGACCATACGCTGAAATATAGCAGGCGCATTCCGTAGGCCGAACGGTAGCCTCAAAAACTCATACTTCCCATTCATTGTTGAAAAGGCTGTCTTTGGAATATCCCTTGGATTCATTGAAATCTGATGAAACCCCGAAGTGAGGTCAAAGGTTGTAAAATATTTCGCCTTGCCAAGGCTCGCCAAAGTTGAATTTATGTCGGGAATTGGATATGTGTCAGGTATGGTGACGGCATTCAGTCTTTTGAAATCCACCACCATCCGATATTGTTTCTCTCCATTTGGTTTAGGTTTCTTTGGGACCACCCAAATGGGAGAATTATAAGGACTTCTTGACGGCCGTATTACATTATTATTCAGAAGTTCTTCTATTTGTCTGTCTACTTCAGCACGCATACAAGCTGGATAAGGATAACTCTTTGAGTATATTGGCTCATCAGTGGTACACCGTATCTCTGCCCTAATAGATGTTGCTGCCAATTCGTTATTTATTGGTCCAAATATGTCACTAAACTCGGCTATTAGGTCACTCAATGTAGTGCATGATGGAAGTACGTTAATTTCGTTCAATGTCTGAATTCTAAGTGGTATACTGATCCCTGGCGAGATTGTCAGTGTATTATTTTTGTGGTCTATTATAGCTTGAAGCTCACGTAGAGTATCGTCGCCGATTATACCATTGAAAGATGTGAATCCCGGTAGTACATAGAATGTAATTGTCGTATCGTTACCAAATGGGGCAAAGAATTTCCCCTTTACCTTCTCACTAATTTGTATTCTCCCTGATGCAGTACGAACATAAAATGGTTTATCTAATTTCTTAGAACTGGGGCATAAGGCTGGCTCAACAAAGTTTTTTGTAGCCCCTGTGTCTATTAAAAATTTTATTATTGAGCCATCCTTTAATTCATTGCTTACGTATGGTAAGCCGGAAAGGCACGAGTCCGAAAATTTATTTCGTCGTCGGCCGGTTCGCCCTCATTGTCCTCTTGTGTCATGTTAAAAATTCTTTGTTGTTTAAACGGGTGTTGTGCCGACCCGGGACGAACCTGTTCCGAAAAGGCCCGCCTTTTGTGGTTATTCCATGGTCGGTTTCCGGTCCCCCTAGATTGCGTACTCGGATCTATGTCCATTGGTTCTGGTCTGTGGGGAGCAGGCTGTTGCGCAACACGCCGTGGCTCAAATTGTCGGTTAACAAAAGGGTTCGCTTGAGGTTGATACCGGTTTTTCGGTACAAATTTTTGGAAGGAAGCTTGGTTTCGAGTCTTACTTGGGTGGTGATTCGGAAAGTTATTAAATCCCATTGGAACCTGGACCCTATTCTGACCATTAACCGAATGTAGGGAGACCTGACTCCTGTAATTGGCATTTCTCAATTCCAAACATTGCGAATATGCCTCGGGAAGTGTCTTTGGCTTCATGAGCATTATCATCTTTGACAGCTCGCCATTAAGACCCCTTATGAAAACTTCCAGTGTCCTATTCCTATAAGTCTCTATTAAAACGTTCGTCGTTTCTTCAGAATAAGTTTCCGTCTTCAATTTGTTTATGATCAAGGAGAACTGGTGATTTACTGTAGCGTAGAACTCGTCTACGCTCATACTCTTCTGAGCTAGTTGGGTCAACTGATGTTCTAGTGTGCGAACATCTCTTTTGTCTGCATAATGCAGAGAAAGACAGTTCTTTATCGATGCCCAGTCTTCATCGAAAATGTTGTAGGAGGTAAGGGCGGCATCAGCCTTTCCCCTACATTTTCGGCGTATAGCCTGAACAATAGCCCTATATATCGGCTTCTGCCGGACGATCTCATAGTCCTTCAGGATACTCTCCACGCTATGTATCCAGGATACATACTGCGTGGGGTCACCCTCAAAAGACTGCAAGTCCCTTACACAGTCGGGAAGTTTTCCTATTTCGTTCAATTCGGTTTCTGTGGTTGGAGCACGCAGGGGGGGAGGAGGACTTTCGCCCTCAACAACCGGAGGATTACTGGGCCTACGTTCCAAATTCAGCGTTCTCTGATCCAGAGTTTTTAGCTGGTTTAGAACGGCGTTTAGGGCGCCAGTTAACTCTGTTACCTTACTTTGCAAATGTTCCATACTTACATACACATATACATATACATAGGAATTTGCAGGTTCTTCCCTCTATATTTTGCAGGTTCTTCCCTCTATATTTTTACAGTCGCCCTTACAGGATATGCCTATAATTCTCCCTCTTCTCTTCAAATTAATTCACTGGTAGTCACAGGGTCGAAATTTCACTTAATTGTCACTGTTCTTTCTTTCTTTAGGTGGATCCTCTTTTCCACAAAAAAAAAAATTTAAAATTTCACTGTTTCTTTTTTATTTTTTCCAGGTTTTAGTTTCTGGAGGGTCCCGTAGGAATCGCAAAAACTTATTTAATTTCACAATTTCGGGGTCGAAATTTCACTTAATTGTCACTGTTCTTTCTTTAGGTGGATCCTCTTTTCCACAAAACAAATTTTAAGGTTCACTATTTCTTTTTTATCTTTTCCAGTTTTTATTATTTAGTTTCTGGAGGGTCCCGTGGGAATCGCAGAAACTTATTTAATTTATTAATTTTATATATTTAATTTTATAAGGACTCCGCTTTCTCTTGGCGGGTCCCTGCTCGGGCGCCAGTTAACTTCCTTTGTTATGTGAAATTAAAAAAAATGATTTTTAAGTGGACACCGACTTGTCCACTATAAATGAAACACGTTAATTTTTGGTTTACAATTTTATTCAACGACCGCTTTGGTCAACCTCCCAAGTAAGACTAACTCTAACAATATTTTTTAAATACTTAAATCTAAATAATTCTGCTGATCCAACTTATTCCATTCCCACGTTGTGAAATCTTCCAGACGAAATATGATCCTGCCTACTAGCTTGCGCGTGTGCACCGTCAGCACAACCTTGTGTAGATTTTTCCCGCTCATGTATACTTGATTGTGTTAACTTACATTTACTCGAGACACTCTGAGTGTATGTATGTGTAACTGTGTAAATGTAACCAGTTAGTGGGTATAGTATAGATTTCCTTTTACTTCGTTATGGGTGCTTAAATCACTCACAGAGCATTAGTGGCTTTTATCAGACGAAAATCTCTTGCTCTAACATTTTACACACATACGCAACGCAAACATATTAGATGTAAATGTAACTGTTTATTATGCATGTATGTATCTAGCTGTGTATATGAGTGCATTTGTATTTGTTAGTTCTGGTTTGTTTGCTCTATATATTGATGTAACTTCTCTGTGTGTGTTAGAACTGTTGTCGTAAGGACACATTCATTGCTCGTAGCGCGTGGTTTTGTATTGTAGGGAGTTGGTTGGTGTTGGTGGTGGTTGATTTTTGCATGTATTTGATAGATTAGTTGTGTCTGTATTAGAAGACATCATGTCATCTACAGTTAGTAAATAACTCCTCTATCTCTTTTTCCTAATATGTATATTGTACATTTTATGTGTGTAAAATCTATAAATGAACTTGTTAGACGTGTTTGGCATAAACAAAATTATTATAATATTAATGAATTTTATTTATGGATTTTTTTAAAGGACAAAGGAAAATAAATACAGAGTTTACATTAAGTAAAATTCATGGAAAATTACAAACAATTACTGAAAATATAAGTTTTGGTAATATGAAAATCAGTGATCACTTTTATTTCCTACCAAAACTCGATTTTTTGGGTGAAAACATCAAAGTCCATTTCCTTCCTAATCTAGAAAAGCTAGGGCCAAAAGGATGAATATCTGTGATCACATTTTTTTCCTAACAAAATTCAGTTTTTTGGCTGAAAACATAAAAGTCCATTTTCTGGCTAATCTAGAATAGCTAGGGCCAAAAGGATGAAAATCTGTGATCACTTTTATTTCCTAACAAAACTCGATTTTTTGAGTGAAAACATAAAAGTCCATTTTCTGGCTAATCTAGAAGAGCTAGGGCCAAAAGGATGAATATCTGTGATCACTTTTATTTCCTATCAAAACTCGATTTTTTGGCTGAAAACATAAAAGTCTATTTTCTTGCTAATCTAGAAGAGCTAGGGCAAAAAGGATGAATATCTGTGATCACTTTTATTTCCTATCAAAACTCGATTTTTTGGGTGAAAACATAAAAGTTCATTTTCTGGCTAATCTAGAAGAGCTGGGGCCAAAAGGATGAATATCTGTGATTACTGTTATTTCCTGACAACACTCGGTTTTTTGGCAGAAAACATAAAAGTCCATTTTCTGGCTAATCTAGAAGATCTAGGGCCAAAAGGATGAATATCTGTGATCACTTTTATTTCCTATCAAAATTCGAATTTTTGGGTGAAAGCATAGAAGTTCATTTTCTGGCTAATCTAGAAGAGCTAGGGCCAAAAGGATGAATATCTGTGATCCTTTGTTGGGAATTACATAGTTTTTATTTTGTAAACTAAAATGTTTAAGAGAAGGTTTTCCAAAATTATAAAATGTTTACTAATTGTAAATTAATGTTTTAGATATGTTGTAACTTTATTTCTGTATGTATAACCCCCTAAATGTAGGCTATAAATTATTACTTTTTTTATTTTGTAGCTAAAACTGTAACCCTTTACTCCTGCTCCTTGTTGGCATATTATTTTAAATTTATTTGATTTTATTATGTGTTTATATTTTCAAAACTATTGTAGGAAAAAAATCCTGTAACGTATGTTAATTCGATATCCTTTTTTTACATACAAACATAGACTCATTTACGGTCACAGTTTCTATAGCATATATTACAAATATTAATACGCGTAACGCAATTAAACTTAAATAATGACTGTAATAATTAGGAAAAGTTTTACAATACAGACCTTTTTAGGAATTTATACATATGTATATGTATGTAAAGAGAGTATTTTTATATAAAATATTGATAAATGTTTTTTGATTTTCGAAAAAGGGTTTAATTATTTTCAAACAATTTAAAGTTAATGGCCAAAAAAACTTGCACCAACACATATGTATGTATATTTGTTAAATAAAACAGGTCCTAAAAACATTATTTTAGATTTATGTTAATTTTAAAGAAATCAATATTGGCTTTGTTGAAACAAACATTTTTATTAGAGTTTAAAGTTTTTGTCGTTAAAGGTATTCCAAGGTGGTGGTGGTTTTTTATGTTTTATATAATAGTAAATCTTGTATTTTTCGTTTGTTAAATCCCTGGCCTTGTGCTGGGTATTACTAGGAATTTTGGTTTGTTTGTTTAAAAATTTTTTGGTTTTTTGTTAGAAATTTTAATACAAAAAATTTATTGGTAATTTAGCGGTATATTTATATATTTATTATAGCTTTAAACACATGCTACCGTGACACATAAATTGTATTTGGTTTAAAAAATATTAAAAGATTTTTTAGGAATTTTTAAAGGGGGAGGTATTTTAAGAAAAGGATCAATAAATATTTTCAAATTTATGAGAAAATTCGAGAGTAAAAAGAACATAATTTAGAAGTAAAAAGTTACAAAAGATTTCAATTTTATGATTTTATTTGCAAGAAATTAATGCAACACTCCCAGCTTCCTTATATATAGATTAAGCGTGGTCTGTCAAAGAGCATCTTTAATCCCTTTTCCCCTCCAAATTCAATAAATAAAACCTTCCAGCTTTAAGATCTCAATAATATTTTTATCAATTAATTAAAACCCTAAAAATATTCACCACATTTAATAATAAAGAAAACCTTTCAATAAAATTGCATACTTTTCTACACGCTTCCCTTCTGCAGCAGCATATTTTCAGGCGCCTAAGGCAATTTAAAACAGAAAAATGCGTATTTTGCGCATTCTTTCAATGAAATTAAAACATAATAATTGGTGGTATCTTTCCCTGTTGAAACCATACATTGGGAATATTGACATGTGCAGGTTTGTGATCGAAATTTTTCACAGCCGCCTCAGGTAAGACATTAATTAATTGTTTACATTTAAACAATTTAATATTGATGATGTATATGAAAGTAATAACAAAATAAAAACAAATATATTGATAATTTTAAACAAATATTTTTTAATAATTAAAAAAAATAAACAACCAAACTTGCAGATTTGTCGGAAAAACTCTCTTTGTTTAGGAGAGCAGGAGTATTACACAAATTTAGCTTTAAACCCTAAAATCCTATTTTTTTATAGATTTCCTATATGATTGGTTATTGAACTAATATCGAGCAGGCGCAGTGCCAGAAACATAAAAGTAAACTCCCTCGCCTGTAGCCTAATTTTACTACTTTCTAACTCTCCTTTAAATGTGTTTTTTACACTGTTTTTTTTAACAAGGCAACACCTTTTCTTGCTTGGCTGTATGTGTAATTTCTAGATTTACATGTGTGTTTCCTGTTTGTAGCTGTGATTTTTATTCTTTTTTCCACATCTCTACTAATTCTTTGTTTATTTTCAGTGAATTTTTATTTGTTGATTTCAACATTTTTGTTAGAATTTTTTTCTTCTTAAAATAAAACGCGAAAAAATCGCTTAGTTAGCAGCTAAAAGAGAAAATACCATGACTACATAACACATGTGGAAGAACATATTAGGGTGGTAGAGATTCCAAAGAAATTTGAAAAAAAAAATCAAGGAAAACTTCAAAACTTTTTGCTAAACTAACTTTCTTGAACTTTAATTAAATTTTCATTAAATTTTTTTCAAAAGCAAAAAAAAATTGTTTAAATTAGTGGGTGTTAATTACCTCCCTAATAATTTCCCCCATTTCTATATGTTATATCAAAAAAAATTTACTATTTTTTCTATACTTTTAAATGAATATTAAAAAAAAATAACGAACAAATTAATGACTTTTAAGATGTAAAAGGAAAAAATCATGTTTTATATTTAAAGGGTGCCTAAAAGTATGCTTTAGGTTTTAAATTTTTATTACAACTAAAAGTAGGCAGTACTATCTGATCGTTTATAGGTGCAGTTGCCGGGGTCAAGAAGATAAGATTGTCAGACTTTCAACAGCAATGAATAGAATTTAGATACCTCGACTTCTTGAGAAAATAGTCTTGTCTACAGTCTTGATAGTATCGATTATAGTCTTGTCTATAGTCGAGACTATGGTCGACTATAGAGAGTATACTCTCTATACTCTTGACTATAGACAAGACTATAGTCTATAGTCTCGACTATAGACATGTCTATAATCTCGACTATATTCTGGAACATAATCTCGACTATAGTCTCAACTAAAGTCTGGCCTATACTCTCGACTATAGTCTTGTCTATAGTCTCGATTATAGTCTATAGTCTCGACTCTATGTCTATAGTCTCGATTATAGTCTATAGTCTCGACTCTATGTCTATAATCTCCACTATATCCTGGAACATAATCTCGACTATAGTCTGGTCTATAGTATCAACTAAAGTCTGACCTATACTCTTGACTAAGGTTTTGTCTGTAGTCGCGACTATAGTCTGGTCTATAATATCGACTATATTCTTGTTTATAATATCGACTATAGCCTTGCCTATAGTCTCGACAATAGTCTGCTCTATAGTCTCAACTATAGTCTGGTCTATAGTCTCAACTATAGTCTGGTCTATAGTCTCGACTATAGTCTGGTCTATAGTCTCAACTATAGTCTGGTCTATAGTCTCGACTATAGTCTGATCTATAGTCTCGACTAAAGTCTGTTCTATAGTCTCGACTATAGTCTGGTCTATTGTCTTGACTATAGACTTATGTCTAGTCTCGACAATACTCTTGTCTATAATCTCTATAGTTTCGATTAAAGCCTGTGTACACCAGAAAATGGTCACTCAAAATATGGAAATTTTATAGGATGTATAAAATCAAAGATTTGCTTCCTTTTTAGCCCTAGCTTCTCTAGTTTAGCCAGAAACTACACTTTTAAGGTTTAATGCCTAAAAGTATACATTACTTATGTGAATTAACTTTATCGGACCCTGTATTTAACTATTGTTTTCTTATTCCGTTTTATTCTTGAAAATAAAAATCGTGTTAGGAAAAAATCTCTGTGTAAAATCGTTATCATCACAACTGGAAAAATGTAAAAGTAACATGTGGAAATTATGCGCGTTTTGCACATTTTTTTTTCGTTGTTAAAATATATAATTGACCAACAATTTTTATATGATTCGTTAGCAAAAGTTAGATTTTTTAAAAAAAAAAGGACAATAAAATATACATAGAAAAAGTTGTAAAGAAATTTTGTTACAATTTTAAGAAAATTTATTAAAATGGGAAAGAAAATTTAAAGAAAAGTTCTCAGTATAGTTTTCTATATTCAAAAACTGTTGTACTATATTAAGTCTTTCAGAGATTATCAATTCTTATACTGTCTGATCTCATTTAGTGTTTTTTTTTTTTCAATTTAAATATATTTTATCTGGATTTAAATCATAAATTTAAAATTCATGTCACATGCAGCAAGAAAAAAATGAACATAAAAGGGCGCCTTTGTGGTCATTAGGTCATTTGTAGTTTAATGATATTGAAGTTTAGAAGCAAAATTAATAATAAAATGGTAAAGGGATTACAAAAGAACAAATGTCATTCGTTTCATTATTTGAAAAAAATAGCACTCAAAAACCAACCCCTAAGAAATAAACTAATATAATAGATTTACTACTGAGAAAGGGAAAGCAGACAAAATCCAAATTATAGTTTTAGGAATTTTTGTTAAAATTAAAAAACAAATATACCAAAAATTGTTGTGAATTTAAAAAAGAAAAACCTTTAAAATTGTTTGCAATTGTTAACATTTTTAGCCCTCACCTATGCTTTTTTCACACACACATGTTTACCATTAAACTATTATTTCGCAAATCTTTATTAATGATTGAATTTCTAAGGGATTTTTCACACAAAATATAATATATATCCTTAAGGCCAAAGTTGACACTAGACACAATTATATGATGATTGTCTCTATACACATATGAGTAATACTTAAACTAAAGGTGCTTGAAGATAAATTGTTACTTTTCCGAACAAAAACAAAGAAAAAAACTAAAAGAAATCTAATAATATTTATGTATTTTTCACTTTGATGTATTTGTTATTATTTGCCACTGACAGTTTGAGGTCTTAAAATGTATTAAGTCTGCTTTAAATAATGATTTAATAAGGATAACATGATAAATATATGTATACTAAAGCATACTTTAAGGCTAAAAGTAAAACATACATGGGATTTTAGTTTGTTTTATATCAAATTATATTATCTGTAATATTGAATGAATATAGAAGATTTCAATATGTTGTTAATGATACTATTACTACAGAGAGTAATAGAGAGGCTGTTAATGCTTTTCATATGAATAATGTTGATGAAAAGATAATGAAATCATATTGGTTTTTGTGGTTATAAATGGTGGTTGAGTTGAGTCTAATAATAAAATTAAAGATGGTTTGTTATTATAATAATTTTATAGAAAAGTTAATAGATAGACCTAAAAGTATACTAAGGTATTTTAAAATAAGTTCATCCTAAAAGTAGGCAATATTTTTAAACCTTTTTTGAATTTAATATATTAAATTATTCCTTAAAAAGGATTGAATACTAAAAGTAGGCTTAGGTTAGCAGCCGACTTAAATTCCGACTCACTGGGGCCCATCAGCTTATTCCCATTTTGTTATCCGAATCGAATTATACCACGATCATTCTACAGAATATCTAAATCATCTTGATTGAAGAACTAACGTGTCTAGCTTTTTCATATTATTATTTGATAGATCCACTATATTGTACAATAGTCTACTGCTCAAAGTCTCAGTCCTAATTCCTTACATAGCGAGGCAGAGACTTAGAAAATGTCAACAGTTTCCTCTTCTTTCAAACGATTCCTATTCCATAATAATAACTCCAGCAGTATTCATTATGCGATATTCCTTTGCGAAAGCTCAAAATTATCAAGGAGAGATCGGAGATAATTTTCGATGTAGAGCAAGTGGTGAAAGATGACCCTCTGGGCTCAGCAGACTCATAAAAATACCGAAGCGTGAAAAATTTAAAGCTTGAATGAGGGATGCCAAGTAATTCGTCCATCTCTTCTTTGAAACGTATATGGTGAGCTCCTGTTTTAGCCAGTTCATCCTACATATTCCCAAATACATCCGAATGACCTGTTATCTAGAACAGCTCTACATTCCTGTGGATCATTATTAAGTCAAGAGACTCCTTACTTTAGCAAGCCAGTCTGGTTGTTGTATACACACCATATGGAGGCCTCGGCAGACGCATAAACATCCCGCAGTGTGAGAAATTTAAAGCTTGAATGAGGGTTGACTAGTAATGTGTCTATCTCTTCTTTAAAACGTATAGGTGATCTCCAGTTTTAGCCCGTTCATCTTATATATTCCCAGATACATCCGAATGACCTGGTATCTAGAACAGCTCTAGATTCCAGTGGATCTTTATTACGTCAAGAGACTCCTTACATTAGCAAGCCAGTCAGGATTTTGCATGGACACCAGATGGAGCTTTATATCAGCCTTAAAGTCTGTTCAAATTGACATATTTCTATTGCATATCCTGCTAACAGCCTGTTCTCTCTGAGCGGACGTCTCACCTTGGATGATGGCTTGAATAAGTCTAAATGTTACCACAATGATCGTGCCGCATGAGAGACACTATTTGATTAAAGAGAGCAATATAAAAGTAATTTTCTACAACCACTGAACACTTGTTTCCATCTGATTAGATTTTGAGCATAAAATCAAAAGTGGATATTGTTTTGACACCACATGTTGTCAGTACAAATTCTGATATTTTTATTGCATATCCTGTTATGGTTAAAATCTCAGCCTTTATGCTACCACAATGCTAAAGTGCCAAGATTCAAAAGTTTCCACATCCATTGAACACTTGTATAATTTTGTATGGATCTTGAGCGTACAATCAATCAAGTGTCAATGTTATGTAGAGATCCCATGCTTACTGTCTGTCCAAATTCGCATATTTCTATTGTAAATCCGGTTCAGTTCTCATACTAAATGATGGTGTAATGATTGTCTGAAAGCTACTCTTTTATTGAAATGAGGAAGAAAGTCAGGCAGCCATTGAAGACTTGGATGCATCTAATAAAATGGATTATCCGTTATCTGTACTTCTGAACCGTTTTTCAGAAAGGAGAGTGTATGAAGTTGGAAGGTAATGTTTGTCTTATTACCCAAAGTAGATCTACGAAGGATATGATAAGGCTTCCAGGCGCCGACAAAGATGAACCTAACTACCGAGTCTAAAGCCCATTGTTTGATTGAACAAAAGTTTTAAATCCATAAAAATCATAGCCTATCTTAGGTTCCAAGCAATTTTGAATCAACTACACTCACAATCAAAAGGTATGAATAACATATCTACCCAAATCCCCTAAAGATATGCTATATATTTTGCTTAAATCCTTTTAGTTAGGCTATATATTTCTACAAACCTTTAAGGTATGCTTTACTTATTACATATTTCAAAATTTAATTTCTTTTTTAATATTATTTCTCTATTACTTTCATTTGAACTATTCACATTATAGTTGCTATTGTTGTGTTTTAATTTTTTTATCATGATTTATTAACGAATCAATATTTAAATTTCATAGCAAATTTACATGCTTTTACCTTTGCATTTGGCTCGTATTGTAAATGTTCGATAAAGATCTTTAGACATGTGACCAACCATATTATTGTAGTTGTTAGGTTTTGGCACACAATGTCCTAAAACCTATAACCGCATTAGTAAAACAAACGAAATGGAATGAACAATGAATAAATAAAACCGATAAAACTATAATAAGGGCGTTTGTTATTTTTATATATATATATTGCGATTTAGCAACAAAAAAATTGCTCTAATGACTTGACATTTTATAGATTTTTATTTTAATAACCCTTTTTGCCGGAAAAAAACCCTGCGGCTAGAGTTGTAGAGACCTATAGTGATTAAAATAAAAACTACCAAACAATTTTAATGTTAAAAACATGACACATTTTTTTGCTTATATATAAATTTGAATTTTATATGAAAACTAGGGAAAACACGCTAACCGCCACAATTGACCATTTTATTGGAGCCATAAACAAGTATTAACGGTCTGTCTGCTTTAGCCTAGCAAGAGGGGATGAGTTGCCGAGATGTTAAAAACCAATTGTTTTGAATATTTATTATAGAAAACTCCCAGTTTAATTTAAATGTTTGATTTCTTTTGCCATTATTATTATATTTTCTGTAAAAAAAGCACCACAATTTCCACACGAATTGTTGATTAGTATTATCGATAAGCTGAGTTTTTGTTAAAAAAAAGAAAACTAAAAATACATAGCATGCCAAAAACATGATAAAGTAAAAGCAAAGTAAAGTATATTTCAAGGGGGGTTTTTTGGTTTGTTTGATTTAAACCAAAAAAATATATATAAAACTAAATATTACTATCGATTTGCTGTTGGTTTTTAATTCTTTACTATTGTGTTTGCAGTTATTACTTACTTTAACACACAATTGTTGCTTAGTCATGAATGCGAAAAATTATGAGCGATCGACACGCAATTTGTAAATTGTTAAATCGCTGCTACTTTGTAAGAGAGAGGGAACGTGGAGCACTGCAATATACAAATCATGTTTCCTTAAAATAGGCAACATTTTATTTATGCAGTTTGTTTGACATTTAATAATTTTCTATTTTTATTTGGAATTGAAGTGTTTTTTTTTTTTTTTTGTGGTAAAGGCAAATTGTGTTGCTGCATTTTTTTTAGAGGGTTAGACCTACAATTATAGATTTTTAATAACACACTTTGTTATAGGCAACTAATTTTCAAATATGTTTGTTGGTTTTAACTGGGGGCTTTTCAAAAAATAACATGACATTTATTATAACAACAATGATAACTGATAATATCAATTTTTGGGGGGAAAAACTTTGCAAAAATAAAGCACAAACTTTTGTTAGTAGTAATATGATAAATCCCTAAATAAGGCAGAGGTTTACTTAAATAAAACTATCAGTTAATCTAGTAAAAACCTCGACTAAAGTCTGGTCTTGACAATAGTAGAAAGTACAGTAGACAGGTCTATAACTTCGACTATAGACTGGTCTATAGCTTCGACTATAGGCTGCTCTATAGCTTCGATTATAGGCTGATCTATAGCTTCGACTATAGACTGGTCTATACCTTCGACTATAGGGTGATCTATACCTTCGACTATAGGCTGATCTATAGCTTCGACTATAGGCTGATCTATAGCTTCGACTATAGACTGGTCTATAGCTTCGACTATAGACTGGTCTATAGCTTCGGCTATAGACTGGTCTATAGCTTCGACTATAGACTGGTCTATAGCTTGGTCTATAGGCTGGTCTATAGCTTGGTCTATAGGCTGGTCTATAGCTTGGTCTATAGGCTGCTCTATAGCTTCGATTATAGACTGGTCTATAGCCTCGACTATAGACTGGTCTATAGCTTCGGCTATAGACTGGCCTATAACTTGGGCTATAGACTGGTCTTTAGCTTCGACTATGGGCTGGTTTTTAGCTTCGACTATAGAATGTATTATATCCTCGAATATCTGCAGTAGACTGTGCAAATAGCTTCGACTATAGACGGGTTTATAGCTTCGACAATAGACTAGTCTATAGCTTCGACAATAGGCTGGTCTATAGATTCGACTACAAACTGGATTATATCCTCGAATATATGCTGTAGACTGTGCTGCGTGCTTGGACTATAGACTGGACTATAGCTATGACTGTAAATTGATCTATAGCTTCGGCTATAGAAAGCTTCCTCATCTATAAATCTATAACCTCAACTAAAGTTTAGTCTATAGTCTTGGCAATACATCTGTTTTAGTCCAAAAACCCTCCCATGGAAAATTTTACATAAATCCTAAGACAATAACTTAAAAAAAAGTACAAAAATTAAGTCATAAAAATTAAAAAGTCATTTAGTTTTACACTCAAACAAATTTATTGCCAAAAGATTATCGAATTTCTTTAATAATTACAAACACTATGGCAGAGCCAATAAAACAACACCTAAAATTATACTACACATTATATCAACATAAACAAAATCATAGAAAACAACAAACCAACAACAACAAAAACTGGTAAAAACTTTTGCTCTTATCGTATTTTACTAATGACCAAAATATAAACTATAAATTATCTTAAGCAAGTAAAAGAAACACATTAAAAGAATCTACAAATTATATTTTTATTTCTATTTTAGCCTCCCCATAAAAATATGCTTTGATTTTAAGACAAAAACAGAACAAATATAAATAAACATAATTGCAGCATATTTTCATGGGTAGACTAGAGTTTTTCTTTTTTCTTAGCTAAAAACGGAAAAGCTTTGAAGTTCGATTGGCGTCATTAAAACTTAGATAAAAATCTATAAGTAATAATTTTCCATATATACAGACAAGCTATTACATAAACATTAACACCGTTGGGTCATTAAGAATTAGAAATGGAAAAAGAGAAAGTGAAGCATACTCGGAGGGGTAAAGGAAAGTGTAGTAAAATGCACATGTTTTTTTGGTAAAAAAAAAGACTACTTAAAGAGGGATTATTAAGCGTGGCTAATATATATTTATGATATTTTTAAGGAAAATTATGCAGAAATATATGCTTAAGGAGAAAAATATTTCAAATGAAAATTATAATAATTTGTGGAAATATTATCAAAGAAAAAAAGCCATTAAGTTTGGTAGATTATATTAAGGTAAAATTTCCAGAAATATTAGACTATAATGAACATAGAGGAAAGCATATATTTGGGGGGCTAAATACAGTTTGTAGCATACCTTAAGGCGTCTTTTTGTTTGTAATACAATTTCATTAAGTCTACTTCTAGCTGAAAATGTACTTGATGGTTTATCAATGAAAGTCTTGATATGGAGATCCATTTTTGTGCCTTAATTAGAAATTTTAAACCTAATAGCCTTTTTCTTAAATCAAACATTAAAACCATTTTAAATTTGTTTTTCTTTTTCAAAGTATTTTCAATTTTATTACCATTTCTATATAAAAAAATTTTAATTAATTAGTTTTAAACACACCTAGATGGTCTGTCCTTTTGTCCTGCAATTTTCAATTACTAACATGTATGTGTAAATGTATCTTTCTATAATATTTCTGTTACAAAAAATGAAATCTAAAGAAGTTGTGTCAGTGTGTTGTTTAACAAATGAAACCACTCACTCTCCCTTATAGACTAATTAACATAATTTATCAAATGTCAACACGAGTGTATTTAGAGTTTTTTTTACACATTTTCATTCCTTCATACTTCTCTCTTTTTTTTTCAATACAACTTTTCACTTTAGTTTTTTGTTTAAATGAAATGTTAATGATGCATTTAAATGATTACCGACCCAATGACTGACTTAGGCATGACTGGCTAATAATTGAATTTATTTTAATAGATGAAGACAGTGGTGGTGAAAAGATAAAATGCAGAAGAATAATAGATCAGAACAGTTAGAGAAAATAGATCAGACTGTATACTAAAATACTGCCTATAGATCAGACTATATTAAAGGCTATAAAGCAGACAAGTATCAAGTCTATTAACTATACTATACCCACGACTATAGAATATACTGTTCAGGCTAAAGACTAGACTGTTATCGAGATTATGGATGAGAAAATATATCAGCATATAGACAGGAGTAGAGACCATTGACCAGTTTATTGTCGAGGCAATTGGCCGGACTATAGTCCAGAATGTGGACCAGACAGTGGTTGTGAATATAGACACGACTGTAGTCAAGGCAATATAGTTAACTATAGTTTAAAATTGAGGCAATACATCAGACTATAGTCGAGGATATAGACTAGATATAAAGTAGATTATTGACCAGACTATAGTGGAGACTATGGACCAGACTGTAAAAAAGACTATTGAGTGGGCTATAGTTAATAATATAGACCGTACTGTAGATTAGAATATAAAGCCTAAAATCGAGTCTATACACCAGACTATAGACCCAACTTTACACTATAGTTTAGGCTACAGTCGAGGCTATAAACCAGAATGTAATCTATAACCTGCACCATGGTCGAGACTATAGACTAGACTTAATTCAAGACAATGTACGCAGATTATTTCCGAGACTATAAGAAGAACTACAGCCTAAACTATAAACCAGGCTTTGGCCGAAACTATAGATCTTTCAACATTATAGTTTATTCTATAGTAATAAGCTGCCTGCCCTTGAACATCTTCCCCTGATTCACATATATGTGACTTTAGACTATAGCACAGGCTTCAGTCGAGGCAATAAACCAGACTGTAGTCTATAACCTGGGCTAGGATCGAGACTTTAACCATACTTAGGTCTAGACAATGGTCGAGATTACAGTCGAGTCTATAACCAGATTATAGTGGAGGCTATAATCATATTATAGTCGCGAGTAGAGTATTAGACAATGGATGAAACTATAGTCGGGATCTTAAAAAATGATGCTATAAACAAGACTTTAATCGAAACTTTAGACCCTACAACATTTGAAAATATTCTATAGTACAGAGCTGCCCTTAAACATTTTCCCCTAACTGTCTACCTTCACATATGTTTGTTTATGTAAATGTTTGAGTGTTTTTTCCTGTGTCTACGTATGAATTTTTTGTTTAGTCCCTTTTGTATAAAAGTGAAGCTCTTCTGTGTTTCGAAGTCATTAGTAACAACAACAAAAGTGTATATGGAAAAAAAGTGACGAAATGTCATATTTTGACAAGCTAATGAGATAAACAGATGTCTAAAAACTGTTTACATTGATAGAAAAATTAGTTCTTTTTTAGTTTGACAAGCTAATAAATTTTAAAATTCAAAAGGACATTGGCCAAACCTAAAGTTTTAGTAGAAATAAATTCAATTTTGTTAACTTCTCTTTATGTAAATATTAATTTTCCTTTAAAATATGTTTCGCCTCATAACTTCCTTGTTTAAGTCGTTGATTTTTTATGGGTTTCATAAGGAATTTGCAATAATTTTTGTTCATAATTTTATGGCAAATCTGCATAAATATGTCAACTATATTAAAAAGTTATGTAATGTGTATTGAAAGGGTGTTAAACCGCCTAAAAGAAGACTTTATTTTTATTATAGAGGTTTTGTCACAAAACAATGTGAAGACTCATACTCCAGTATTTATGTTTTAAGGAGAAGCAAATGAAAAATTCGATGAGAAGTGTAACCTTAAAAATGTAGCCCAAAACTAGACTTTACTTCTTAAACTAAATCCTAAACATATGTTAAGGGGTAAAATGGCCAAATATGAACTACAAAGTTGTTATTTAACTGAATTCTAGGTTAAAATTTTGAACAGAATAAACTCCACCTAAAAGTATACTTCATATTTCTAATATTTGTATATTATTGTTATGCTTTAATCTCCATTAGTTCCATAGACAAAAATGTCTATTTCCTATAATAAATTCCTCCTTTTTTCTGTCATCAAACCATATTCAACTTGTCAATAACTTTCCTCTAACGTTTGCCAAAAGAATTTCATATTTATTTATTAATATTAAAATAAATTTTCAATAAAACGTTTTCTCTATTTCTATTATTTGAAATTTAATGGCCTCTATTTGGCTTAAAGATCACGCTTCCTTGTTTTTACGCTGTTTCAACTTGGCATTTCGTATATAGAATGAAACCCTTAGAAAACCCATAAATTTTGTTCAAAAAAAAAATCTTAAAATATCATAAAATTTGACATTTGGAAATTGTCGAGGATTTGCTACACACACACACACTAAAAGACGCCATCAATACTATAACATTACTAAAGGCCTCTTTTCAATCTGGAATCATGTAGGAATCTTTATTTTTTATGAAATGAAAAAGAGGAAAAAATACTTTATAACCATGACGCCATATGCAAATGTCTCACACCACAAATGTTTGATTCAAAAGCAAGAAAAAGAATGTGATAGAAATATTTAAATATAACGGAAATATATAGAAACATAAATATGGTGGTGACTTCCTATTCCACACATAAACACACACACTCATACACATACCAAAACATTTAAATATTTCTTTTGTAGAAAAGAAGTATTGATGATGACGCTGTTTGTATTGAGAGTCTGAATAAAAAAGGATTCAAATTCGCCACGCGTTTAAGCAATATTTCCTATTTACTGTTTACTATTACCAAAATATATTCAATATTTTCTTTTTATGACTGTTGGAAGATTTCTATTTTGAAAAATAGCAGTAGCAGGGGGTTATAGACAATTTATTATAGATAAAAAATATACCATAATTTTGATTCCTTTAGACAGTTTTCTTTACTGTTCAATGTCCTTGTTTTTTTCTTGTACGAAGTGTTAAACTCTTTTTATACTTTGGTAAAAAAATGAAGTGAAAATTTCCATATGATGTCATACATATGAAGTTTTGACATCATAAACTAGACTTTATTTTCGCTTGTCTTTTTGGATTATTTTGTTAAACATTTATTGTTATTAATGATGCACGAGAGAGGGAGTTAATATTGGGAGGAAAAGTAAACACATGTTTAACAAAGTCAATAAATATTCGGAAATATTGAAAAGGATTTGACAGGAAAAGGATTCACAGGAGGTGTTAATTTTAAGAACATGGCTAAAGCAAAGGTTAAAGGCTAGACTATAGTCGAAACTAAAGAAAACTATAGACCAGACAATTGAAGTAGGAATACATCAGACTGATCTTCAGTCGTAGATATGTCAAGTCTGAGGAGTGGTGTATAGTGTATAGTGGAGAGAATAGATCAGTTATAGCCCAGGCTACAAAATAGTCTGTAGTGAAGGCTATAGAATAGTCTATAGTCACGGTTATAGAACAGTCTATAGTCCAGTCTTTAGTCGAGGCTATAGAACAGTCTACAGTCGAGGCTATAGAACAGTTTATAATGGAGGCTATAGTACAGTATATACTCGAGGCTATATAACAGTCTATAGTCGAGGCTATAGAAAAGTCTATAGTTAAGGCTATAGAAGAATCTATGGTCGAAGCTATAGAAAAATCCACAGTCGATGCTATGGAACAGTCAACAGTTGAAGCTATGGAACAATCTACAGAGAGAACAGTCTATAGTCGAAGCTATAGAACAGTCTATAGTCGAGGCTATAGAACAGTCTTTAGTCGAGGCAATAGAACAGTCTATAGTTGAGGCTATAGAACAGTTTACAATCGAGGCTATAGAACAGTCTGTAGTCGTGACTTTAGAACAGTCTATAGTCGAGGCTATAGAACAGTCTAGAGTCGAGGCTATAGAACAGTCTATAGTCGAGGCTATAGAACAGTTTATAATCGAGGCTATAGAACAGGCTATAGTCGTGGTTATGGAACAGTTTATTCTCGAGTCTATAGAACAGTCTATAGTTGAGGCTATAGAACAGTTTATAGTCGAGGCTATGAAACAGTCTATAGTAGAGGCTATAGAACAGTCTATAGTCGAGGCTATAAAACAGTCCATAGTTGACGCTATAGAACAGTCTATAGCCGAGGCTGTAGAACAATTTATAATCGAGGCTATATAACAGTCTACAGTCGAGGCTATAAAACAGTCTATAGTAGAGGCTATAGAACAATCTATAGTCGGGGCTATAGAACAGTTTTTAATCGAGGCTATAGAACAGTCTATAGCCGAGGCTATAAAACAGTCTATAGTCGATGCTATAGAACAGTTTATAGTCGAGGGTATAAAACAGTATATAGTAGAGGCTATAGAACAGTCTATAGTCGAGGCTATAGAACAGTTTATAGTCGTGGCTATAGAACAGTTTATTCTCTAGGCTATATAACAGCCTATAGTCGATGCTATAGAACGGTCTATAGTCGAGGCTATAGAACAGTCTATAGTCGAGGCTATAAAACAGTCTTAGTAGGTGCTATAAAACAGTCCATATCCGAGGCTATAGAACAGCCTATAGTCGAGGCTATATAACAGTCTATAGTCGAGGCTATAGAACAGTTTATAATCGAGGCTATAGAACAGTATATAGTCGGAGCTATTGAACAGACTTTAGTCGAGGCTTTAGAACTGTCTATAGTCGATGCTCCATAACAGTATATATCTAGGCTATAGAATAGTGCATAGTTGAGGCTATAGAACTGTTTATAGTTGAGGCTAAAGGACAGTCTATAGTCGAGGATACAGAACAGTGTATAGTCGAGGCTATAGAACAGTCTATAGTCAAGGCTATAGAACAGTCTATAATAAAGGCTATTGAACAGTCTATAGTCAAGGCTTTAGAATAGTCAATATTCATAAAATAAAGAAAAATTTAAATACAAATCTACCGCTTACCTTTTTACACTGCGACTAATGTAATTTTTATGTTGAAGCTGAAAGTAAATAGAAATGAAGATCAAATTAATAAAAAGAAATTCAAGTACACATTTTCAATATAATCAGTTCATTATATATGTATATCAAAACTATTTGTTTTTATCATTCAAAGTTAAAAATGTATAAGAAACTAATTGAAGAAATTTTGCTTTAAAAAAAATCCTGCAATATCACTTCAATATATGTTTTGTAGTAGGAGTTTAAATTGGCTGTTTTTTTCACAATTCCACAAACACATACAGTAATGATGATTCCCTTATTTTCACGCCTTTTTGGCAACGCATGATCACCTTTGTAGTTAATAAATTATTTTGCATTTATGTTAATGAGACAATTTTTGTTCAAGCTAAAACATAAATTTTATAAATGTCACCCATGTTGCAAACAGACAGCCAGCAATAAAAACAACAACAACATACGCATAAAAAATATATAGAAAATGAAATGATGCAATCGAAAAGGGAAAAAGAAAATATTATGTCTGCGTAGGTGCCTTGGCTGGGCTGATCACTGATCAGTGTCCCGAGACGTATAAACAAATTAATGCCAACACATGTTAAAGGTAATGAAGTTATAATTAAAATTCAATTTTTTATTTCTCTCTGCTGTGAAAAAAATATTATAAAATGATCACAAAATCATGTTTTCAAAGAACTGATCGCAGAAGGCAAAAATTAATTTATAAAAAAAATTATGATTTATGCTAAAGATTTGAATAGAGACATTACGACAAGAAGAACAAAAAATATGAAGGAAAAATTGGCAATTGAATGCAAATATTAGATTGGCAATAATAATGAAGAGGCAACACTGAGAGAAAAAACTTTGTATTGAAATAATTGTTTGGTTTTTTCAAGATTTGGAAGGGGTTTTTGTTCTTTTTTAAAATAAAAATTCAACATTTGTACGCGTTATTTTGTAAAAATTAAATAAACATGTTAATGAAATTTGACCTGAATAAAAGCCCTTAAGCTTAAATATTTATTTAAATAGAAAAAAACGTACTTTTTTAATGGAAAAAAATTCATAATTACCTTGAAATGTTTGTTTTTTACATACAAAAAAATTATAACGGAAATCCTCAAAATCAATAGAAAAAAACACCCAAAAAATAGCAAAAAAGTTAATGGTTTTTGTATGAAAAACCCAAAAAATACAAGAAATGAAATCATCAAAAGGATGATGCATAAAACCACCACTTAAAAATTAAACAATACCCATTATTTTCATTATTATCACTGCCACCACCAACATCACCAGGCAGCAATAACATCCTTATACTCAAACACCAAACCAACAACAGCGTCATCATCATCACTCCACCTTTTTCAGTTGTCGTTATTACTTTCCCAACTTACCTCAGGCAAATTTTCATAAATTAACAGAAAAAATCCTTAAAAAATTTCAAAAAAAACTGATAAAATTTCTAAAAAAACAGCTTTGGAAAAAAATATTTCCAAAAAGAAATGGTACAAACAATAGCCCAACAAATGACAGGGGTGGAGAGTCATGGGGTAGGCTTATCAACAAATTTATGGAAATGTAAGAATTAAAGTTTTATCCCTGATTACCTGAAGTAAAAATATCAAATAAATATTCAAATTTGATAAAAAAAAAAATGCCGAAAAAAGAATAAAAACATTAATAGAATAGCTATTTATCCAGTCAGAGATTTATACAACTCAATTCATAAATCTCTCTTAAATAAAATATTCATCTTTAATTTTACTATTTCAAAATTTACATTACAAACTCTTTGATTTCCTAAAACTTTAAAAAAAATGCTTAAATGTTTATTATTTTAAAAACGTACGTGCTTTTTCATTACTTTCCAACAAAAATTTAGTTGATTTTTCATTTTAAGTGCCGAAAATTATGCTACAAATAATAACAGCAATAATAATAAATGTGTTCGAAAATTTGTTGAATTGAGTTTATTTTCAAGTGCGGACCACAATTACTTTAACACTTAAGCAATTGCATGTAAACATTTATAACTCTTAATAATAAACATGTGTGCGTGTGTATTTTAAATTGTATTTGCTTTTATTTTTGAGTATTATCGAAAAACTTTAACAATATTCAAAATGTACGTGTTTTTGCTATTTGACTTTTTGTGGGTTTTTTGGATCAAATAGAAGTAGTGGAGAGTGTAAATGTGTTTGTTTTGAAGGTGTTTCGAAATTATTATATGACGGAGTTTGGATTCACAAAATACCCAGCAATATGTTAAGCATTACTGATAATTTACTCCTGAAAGTATGCTAATATTATTGAAAAACTAACTCCTAAGTGTATGCTCACATAATTATAATAAAAGATCCTGAAAGTAGGCTTAACAAGTAAGTTGGTATAAAATTATATAATTATTTTATTAGAGTAGCTATCATCTCAACTATGGGCTTCTCCGTGGCCCGCAGTTGAGAACAAAAATTTCCCATTGCATTGCATATTCTATAGCCGCTAAATATGCTTGAGAATTTCCCTTGTATGGATAAGTCAGCACTTCTGGATGCTTTGTTCCACTTATCTCCTGTGATTCCATATTTTACTAAAATTCTTTTTCTTTTGTGACTCCATAATGGCCGCTAAATATGCTTGAGGATTTCCCTTGTATGCGTGAGATTCTTCTCCTTGGTTATCTGCCATATGTAACCTTTGATTTCTGCCCTAAGTCAACACTTCCCAAGGCTTTATCTCCTCACTAATGTCACTCCATATTGGCCGTTAAATATGCTTGAATATTGCCCTTTAATATATGAGATTATTATCCTTGGTTATGAGCCATAGGTTGTCTTTAACTTCTGCCCTCAATCAGTACTTCCCTAGGCTATGTCTCCTCACCGATGAGATCATATATGCCTGAGGATTCATCTTTAATGGATGAGATTCGTCCCCTTGATTATGAACCATAGGTTGCCTTTAACTTCTGGCCTAAGTCAGCACTTACCGAGGTTATATCTCCACACCGATGTGTGTCTATTTGGGCCGCTAAATATACTCGAGGATTCCCCTTGTATAGATGAGATTCATCCCATGGTTATTAACCATATCTTTACAGGTACCAAATTAAGTAAAGACTATTTTCCACTCCATAGAAGTCCCTGAATAAGCCTTCTATCCAGTTTTTGTCACCTTTGATAATACAAATAGCAAGGTGATTCCCAAAATTCAAAAATTTGCACAATAGTTTGCTTGGTTTCTTTAACTTTCAAGTATCATGTTTAAACATAAAATTGAAATGGTTATTGGGTTTGTTGCGAAAACTATTAAACTTTTACTATCGATTTAAGTTGAACTATGGAAAATTATTGGTAAACATAAAAAGGTTAAAACGGAGGACGTGGTTTTGAAAGATAATCACTATTTTAAAAGCAAGTTAGAGAACTGTTGATTGTAAAGTAAAGTGATAATACATATTTACATTTATATTGACTAAATGATTGGACTTTGAAAGATAATAGGATAGGGTCGTAGGACTGCAGTAAAAAACTGAAGGCTTACCTTAGGCCCCCAGGAAAGAAGCTGAGGGCTTAGATCTCTTAGTAAAGATTAGTTTAGGCCCCCAGGAAGACTTTAGGGACTTATAATTAATACACAAAACTGTCTAATATGTCCTTCATAGAATTATTTATGTTAAACTACCGGGATAATGATCTCAATAATGTTTATGTTTAACTTAGAAGCAGAAGAAGTCTCAGATATTAATTTTTTCCTCCAAAAAAATTTTGTGCATATCATTGACCTAATAAGATTATCCAACTCTTTTCCCCGCTACCGCTTCTTTAAACCAGAAAACTTCTTATTAAATAACTCCTTAAAAAAACCGAAAGCGTCAATGTCATGTTCCACTTGATTAACTTAACAAAATTCCAATCAATTTAAATTTGCAACGTGCAATAATGTTTAAATGTCAAATTGAATTTACCACTTTGCTACATGAAAGACAATATGATCGCACTACAATACAGTGATGATCATCATCGTCCTCATCAACATGATAATGACAGTGATCAGTGTTTTGTATTCCAACTTTAAAGTTTTCGCAATGATTGCAATACGATTGAAGTAGTCATCAATTCGTTTTGCACACACACACACACTCTCTCTATTTCTCGTTTAGTGGAAAGAAGACGACAGATGGACAGACGGACATGCAATGTTTATTGTGTGGATTTCGCCAAGAATTTCAATTGATTTGTTACTAAGTTTGTTGTTTTTTTTCTGTTCCTTTGGTTTTCTTAGCTCCTCTTCTATTCCAGCAGCGAAATTGAAAAGACGGTGCTTTTGATGACAGTTTTTTCTGTATTTTTTCACAACAGACAAAGTCTTCATATGAAAAGACAAATACATTTTACACATTAATTGTTGAGCGAGAGTTGGGGTTTTTGGAGAAAGAGTTAGCAGGGCTTGAGGGTTTACAGGCAACAGCTGTTAAAACATAAAAGTCAAATAGGCGGCAAATAATCAAACATCATGTTGACAACATTTTTTCTTTTTATTTAATTTTACGTACTTTTTTTGATGATTCACTTTGTGCTGTTTGCTAGGGAATTGGAATTATATATGAAGAGGTGTGTTTTTGTTAATTTTTTAGAATTTTAATTGATTTGTTTTTAACAGTGTTAAACTTTTGGAAAAGAGTCCGGAGTGAATAATTAAACTAGAGTTTAAACTGTGTAATTATAATAATATTTGCTTTAGTTGTGTAGTGTTTTAATCTAAGAAATTTGTTGACTTTAATCCTTAATTCGTTATGGCAACTATTTTAAATTCAACTACATTTAAAGCTGCACTCAAAGTCTCAAACATACAGGTATGCAGAAGTGCTTAAAGATTGGAAATATGGAGAGCTGTAGTAGACTCAGGAATCACCTTAAATAGGCAAGCGAAAGACTTCACCCGTTCGGTCAGAGACTGGTACGATCACAATTAAGAAGGGAGTATTTTGATCTTGATTGTTCAAAAACATTGATAATTGATCTTCAGTTCTCAATATTCTTGAGCAATCAAGACCAAAATACTTCTTTGTTGATCACAATCTTTTCCATCATCCTCTAGTTCTAGTTCAGTCAGTCAACTGACGATATTGACTGGGTTTCTTTCGATATCTGATCTGTGGTCAGATATCGAAGTGCCTGAATGATCTCATACTTAGCAAACGATCTTGTAAGCTAGTTATACACAACTTCTAATTTGTCTCTGAACTAGAACTAGAGGATGATGGCAAAGATTGTGATCAACAAAGAAGTATTTTGGTCTTGATTGCTCAAGAATATTGAGAACTGAAGATCAATTATTAGACAGCAAAATACTAACGCTATTGACTTGGTTTCCCCAATGCAACGATCAGACATCCAAGACACTGAAGACATGCGTTGAAACCATAACTGACAGAATGATCTCAGACCAAATGATCTTGCAAACTAATCACATCTTTTCATTTTACTCTGAACCAGAAGTAGGGGATCTTTCTCACTACTTTTGCATTGAAAGAAGTTTATATTTGTTTCTTTCTGATATTCATCGAGGCATGAATGTAAAAAAGTGTGGTATTTTTTGTTTGTTCTTTGCTTGTGTCGACTTGGCGTACTTTTGTGTGTGCGTGATAAAAGATCAATTTAGCTTGCAATGCGTCACTGATTTAAATCCGATATTGTAAAATTGAGCAAGTTGATCCATGCTAAAACATAAACATGGTATTTGCAATTATTGAACTTTAAAAGGTAGAAAACGTAAAAGAAGGCAAGAGAGCAAAAAAAGAAAAACTTAAACAATAAAAAGGAAGTTTAACAGGCGTAGTTAAAGGTATTATTCCACATGAAGTAAACTTGTGAAGAAATAATCAAAAAATTGTCAAAAGCTCAAGCTATAGGCAGACACATACACGCCACTGTATTAAACCAAATACAAAGACTTATTAAGGGTAATCATCAGGGTAGATCATACAAATAATTTTCTTTCAAAAGATGTTTGAATCTCTTAAGATTTACGTAGTCTGTGACTAGCCCTACTGTTTTGTTTGTAATTTTTGCTTTAGCGGCTTTTGTATCGACAATTTCTTGCTGCTGCCCCTGTCTTACATCCCCCCTCCTTTAGAACTAACCAAATGATCAGTTGTAAAGAAAATTTATTAAATTGTAATCAACTTGTATATATACGGCAAAAGTATTTCTTTAATTTGCAACCAGCTACATAGATCCCAAGCCAAATGTTGTTCGCACAAGTTCGTTAAATGATTTTAAATCAAACGTGTGGACAACAACAGTAGTCACTAGTCCGAGTGAAAACTAAATCGATTTTAATCAAAATTTATGATAATTTTAAATAAAATTAAATAAAGTTCTATCATGCAGCGAGTAGTAGCAGCAGCAAATGAATGTACGAACTTACAACTAATTGGCATGCAATAATGTTTTTATGGTTTGACATGACAAGATAAGTTTTACAGAGGCAAAAATGATATACATAGGGTTTTCTTTGCGAAATGTAACTAATGAGTTGAACAAAAATAATTGTAGAATTTGTGAATGGTTTTTTAGAAATCAAACATGAGTCTTAATTGAATGAGGAAATGGATAAAGATTAAATGCTAAAAAATATTCTGTAAAGAGTTCAAGTTCAAACAAGTTAATGCATTATTAGGTTTAGATTAAGAAGGGTTCGGTATCAGCAAAAGGCGCAACTTCATTCGGGGACCAATAGGTCTTTTGTCAGTCCCTTCTTAGAATGTGAAATAGAGAAACAAAATACTAGAATGATGAAAAATATGAATATAGATAGTGTAAGAAAAGTGGAATGGAAACAGGTCGATTCCCAAGGGGTTTCAATCGAAAAATTTAATCGAATCAATTCTCTAAAGAAAAAAGTGTAAGAGAATAATCCAACATTGCTGGGATAAGAATGAAAGAAGGAAAGGATTGCTTCAGGATTACAAAAAGAGACATTTTGTTAAGATTCCAAGTTAGAGATGACCGGTTTAGGAAGTACTTTAGGACAAAGGAAGTTTATGCGATGAAGATTATTATGTTGAAAGGATATCAATCCAGTATATTGTGGACTTTCTTACATAGAATATTATGTTGCCGGGAGATATTTAGAGTCCCAGTTACCTTTAAAATTTGCCAACTAGAGTCCTTGAGGGACATATTATCTGTTATAACATCACTTTATAGGTGTTTGTATCTACATAGAAACAGTATCGAAGTACTATTAATGCCAGACATAATGTTATACTGTTTTACTCAATGTTAGGTTTCGCTCGTCCAATGCAGAGCTTACTGGTGGAAGAAAATTCTGTTATTACTATTTTACAATCAAATATATTAACAATTTCAGCGTCATATTCAATACAATCTATTTTGAGCTATCGGGAAATATGTCAGCGTGATATTCAATTCAATCTATTTTACACTTTTCGTGACAGTATGAACTTCCGCTTGAAAGCTTGTGTTGTGATTAGAAAGACTTTAGAATATCTCCGTTTCACGGGTTATTGATCAACCATAGTCTTTCATCTGGAACCAATGCCTTTGAGTATCCGATGATTACTATCTCTGGCACGCAATCGCGTACTTCTGATTTACAAATGTGTGGGTGTGGCTAGGCCTCTAAGCCTCGTATCTTACTTTCGTTTCGCTCGCTGAAATATTCTTCAATATTTCCAGGGCTTAACTCCAATTTTCATTATTTAACCTTTAATTCTCATTATAGTTATTATTTTATTATTATTTTTCCATTATTTGAAGACTTAGTATTCCCAGCTTATGATAACTTATGACAATTGTTTCTTTCACTAGCATTTTCTTAATATTTCCTGTTTTTTTTTTCTTTCTTAAATTAAAGGCTGCTGCTATTTTACTATAAAAGTCACATACAAAAAAGCATAAAAATCAAAACACTTTTAGACCAAAATGTATTTTCATTTATGATTTTCTTTTTGTACCAAAATAATACTCTCAATAAACTTTACAAGAAAATGTCCTGCTTTTCTAGAAAACGAAATACACCAAATATAAAGAAACTGGACTTAAGTAAAGCAAAAAAAGAGGAATATTTTACACAGGCTGCTGAATTGTTTTGTAGATAAATAATCATTTAGTCGTTGTTTTTCTTACAAAGACTGGCTAATGAAAAAGAAATAAAAGTGTCGAGTGCATTATTGCTTTTGGTCAAGAAATAAAATGCTCAAACATGTATGGCAGTCAAGTCATAAATGATCTCCTGCCTGATACACAAACACTTGCTCTAACAACATGCACACATTCACGCATACTAGCCCATAAACAAAAGTAGCTTATATGAGTTTCCGGTAATTGTGGGGGACTAAAAATCATAGTCTACTTTTGGGGGGAGAGTGAGAGAGGCGTATAAAACGTGCTTATTTGTTTTGTCTAGAAAATTTAAAGGGAAGGGGTTTCTCCTGTTATAAGAAACTAAGCGACAATTTTTTGTTACTTCTTCTAGAAAGTAAGTTCTTTTATGGTCATTGTCTAGGTTTACAGTGAGGGTCAATAGAATAGACACACCAGCAAAGGTTTTCATTTGATTGTGTAGTAAAAAAACAGTTCCAAGTAGGCACATTTTTAAGTTTATTTTGGAGCATAAATGACTTAGAGAGAGCGATAAACTTTAAAAAGCGAATACTGCAATAATTAACAATCTCCAACACCGGAAATCTTTAACATTCTTATTCAGTTTCAGTTTCCCTCTCAGAAAAAGTCTCAATATGTTTTAACCTTCACTGTATTTTATGTGGGAGTATATGAGTGTGTGTGTGTTTGCCTTTGAAAATAATATTGTCCAGCTATTATTTTGCACTTACTATAACATGGTCATAAATATATTTTTCTTTTAGTATTTTATTGATACTCACATACAACATTGTTAACGAAAATATAAAAATAAATATTACCGCCTAGTCTCTTACCAACAATATACCCCTCTACTTATTCCAATTTCAGCCTAGTCCTTCGACCAGGAATAGGACATTTAACAGTTGCAGCTGTTGGCAGTTTTATGATTGTTTGTTTTTTTCTTTTTCGTATTTTTATTGGTACATGTTCGGTGTTGTTGTTGTAGTAGTACAATGGGGAAATATGGCTACTTAAATTGTATATTTTATTTAATTTTTATAACCTTGTATATTTTCTTCTCTATTTTCACTCAGCTTTCTTCGGCTGTCAAAAAGCAATAATCATCAATTTTGATTTTTTGGCAAATTTCTTTAAGACTTTTCCGACAATTATTATTGGTTGTGATTTTGTTATTTTGTATGGAATTGCAAAAAGATTACTTTGTTGGTAAAGAAAATATGAATGTATGAGTTTGATTTTATTTAAGGCATTAGTTATGATTTCAATTTGATTGAAATTTATGTGTGAGTCATAAAAAAATATGAGGTTTTATAGAAATGATAGGTATCAGCAACTATACGGGGTGCAGTATATCAGGAGTTATTGATAAGTAATACTTACTAAACTAAAACTGAACTAGAACTGAACTAGAACTGAACTAGAACTGAACTAGAACTGAACTAGAACTGAACTAGAACTGAACTAGAACTGAACTAGAACTGAACTAGAACTAAACTAGAACTGAACTAGAACTGAACTAGAACTAAACTAGAACTGAACTAGAACTGAACTAGAACTGAACTAGAACTGAACTAGAACTGAACTAGAACTGAACTAGAACTGAACTAGAACTGAACTAGAACTGAACTAGAACTGAACTAGAACTGAACTAGAACTGAACTAGAACTGAACTAGAACTGAACTAGAACTGAACTAGAACTGAACTAGAACTGAACTAGAACTGAACTAGAACTGAACTAGAACTGAACTAGAACTGAACTAGAACTGAACTAGAACTGAACTAGAACTGAACTAGAACTGAACTAGAAACTGAACTAGAACTGAACTAGAACTGAACTAGAACTGAACTAGAACTGAACTAGAACTGAACTAGAACTGAACTAGAACTGAACTAGAACTGAACTAGAACTGAACTAGAACTGAACTAGAACTGAACTAGAACTGAACTAGAACTGAACTAGAACTGAACTAGAACTGAACTAGAACTGAACTAGAACTGAACTAGAACTGAACGAACTAGAACTGAACTAGAACTGAACTAGAACTGAACTAGAACTGAACTAGAACTGAAATAGAACTTAACTAGAACTAGAACTGAACTAGAACTGAACTAGAACTGAACTAGAACTGAACTAGAACTGAACTAGAACTGAACTAGAACTGAACTAGAAATGAACTAGAACTGAACTAGAACTGAACTAGAACTGAACTAGAACATAATTAGAACTGAACTAGAACTTAATTAGAACTGAACTAAAACTGAACTAGAACTGAACCAGAACTGAACTAAAACTGAAATAGAACTAGAACTGAACTGGAACTGAACTAAAACTGATCTAGAACTGAACTAGAACTGAACTGAAAATCATCATCGATTCCATGTTTAGGTTTCTCCTAAACGATGTCGTGTTCTAAGTTTTCGTCATAATATATGCTATCTGTACATATTTATTACCTCTCTGACCGTATCAATATCTCAATTTTCTTTCGGTTTAAATCATTTCGCCTTTTTTAACATTTCAAACATAAATTTGAATATTTAATTATTGTTTAATTCGTATCTAATTTCAATATATTTATTTAGTTTTGAACACTCTCTTTTTCTTAATTTTCCAGCATTTTACCATATCTAAAGACAACTGTTGTCAGGGATTTGATATTTGGTGGGTCTTAATTGTAAATTAACTACCAATGACGCCTGCTGCATAAATTTTCCTTTACAAAAACGAAATTATCCTTTTTTTCCTTGAAACCATCGTTAAGATTTTTCATCATATAAAGGATATTTTTTTTTGGCTTTTTATACAAAGTTATAAATTTTGATACACTAGAGATTTGATTTTCAAACTTCTATTACGTTGTTTCAGGCTCAAGTTTCAATAGCTGTTTTTGTAACTGTTTTTTTACGATTTTATTTCCAAAAGCCACTTCAGTCATACATTGTTCATTTGCGCCTTCATTATCTCAAGTTTGTAAGGAAAGGAATAAAATGGTAAAATGAAAAAGGATTAAATAAATAAATCACTTGTTTGAAAAAAAATACTGAAGTTTTTTTTACGATTCAAAGACATTTTCCTTATGCTTTCAAATACAATTCGATTCCAAAGATTTTTTGTTGTTAGAAGTAACCCAGTGAAATTTTCCAAAGTTTTAGAGAATTACAAGATTTGAAATATCCGTAGTTAGCCAGAGTCTCTTGTGGAAATCGAACCCACCACCTGTGGACTGAAGGACTTGAACTCTAACAACTAATCTACCGGAGATACAAAAACATTTGCAGCAAGTATTTCTTATCTTGGGCATCAAATGTTTCACTGGGTTTAATTTGAGGGATTTCTTTTATTCTTTAACCCATACCAGTTAATGAGCTAAAAATTGTTTAAACAAAACTGTGTTCATTTCTTGTTTAATTCTTTTTTCTTACATTTTTTTCATTATTTTCTTTTGCCAGTTTTTTTTTTTTTAAATTAATGAAGATTTTGTTTTATTTCTCAATTCTTTTTAACAATTCGTATTACAATCCCAAAAGAAAAAGGGTTGATTGGTAGCAACACTTGTGTGAATACTATGGAAAAAAGTAATATAGAAAAAATCATTTGATTTTTAATTACGTTGATTTTTTTCTTTTAGCTCAAGTTTTCCTTAAAACAACAAACCAAAAAACGGAAATCATGGTAGCTTTTTCATTTCATGGCCTAAAGTGTTACAGTCTCTAAGGACTTTTAGCCAGATACTTGAGCCACTTTTCAATGAATGACTTTATTTTGTAAATTTGTTGTATTTTTTCCTTTAAAAATATCCTAATATTGGGTTTTTCAACTTAATTAAACTTTTTTTAAAGGATTTTTTTTCTCAACAAGAGATTTATTTTGTTGCAACAACTGTCATCATATTGGCCATAACTAATTGACAGCTAAAGTGATACAAAATTTCTTTTAATTAGCAAACAAATTATAAAGAAAATTTAATTTGTAGAAAATGAAAAAATTATAAAGAATGATGACAGATTATATAAAGGAAAACAAATGTAAATAATTGAGAAATTTATGGATAAGGATTATGGAAATTTATGAAATGAAAAAATAACAATGTTTCTACTGTATCAATTGACAGTTTTCTTTCTGAACTATAACTAGAACTGAACTAGAACTGAACTAGAACTGAACTAGAGCTGAACTAGAACTGAACTAGAACTGAACTAGAACTGAACTAGAACTGAACTAGAACTGAACTAGAAACTGAACCAGAACTGAACTAGAACTGAATTAGAACTGAACTAGAACTGAACTAGAAATGAACTAGAACTGAACTAGAACTGAACTGGACTGAACTAGAACTGAACTAGAACTGAACTAGAACTGAACTAGAACTGAACTAGAACTGAACTAGACCTGAACTAGAACTGAACTAGAACTGAACTAAACTGAACTGAACTAGAACTGAACTAGAACTGAACTAGAACTGAACTAGAACTGAACTAGAACTGAACTAGAACTGAACTAGAACTGAACTAGAACTGAACTAGAACTGAACTAGAACTGAACTAGAACTGAACTAGAACTGAACTAGAACTGAACTAGAACTGAACTAGAACTGAACTAGAACATGAACTAGAACTGAACTAGAACTGAACTAGAACTGAACTAGAACTGAACTAGAACTGAACTAGAACTGAATTAGAACTGAACTAGAGCTGAAGTAGAACTGAACTAGAACTGAACTAGAACTGAACTAGAACTGAACTAGAACTGAACTAGAACTGAACTAGAACTGAACTAGAACTGAACTAGAACTGAACTAGAACTGAACTAGAACTGAACTAGAACTGAACTAGAACTGAACTAGAACTGAACTAGAACTGAACTAGAACTGAACTAGAACTGAACTAGAACTGAACTAGAACTGAACTAGAACTGAACTAGAACTGAACTAGAACTGAACTAGAACTGAACTAGAACTGAACTAGAACTGAACTAGAACTGAACTAGAACTGAACTAGAACTGAACTAGAACTGAACTAGAACTGAACTAGAACTGAACTAGAACTGAACTAGAACTGAACTAGAACTGAACTAGAACTGAACTAGAACTGAACTAGAACTGAACTAGAACTGAACTAGAACTGAACTAGAACTGAACTAGAACTGAACTAGAACTGAACTAAAACTGAACTAGAACTGAACTGAACTAGAACTGAACTAGAACTGAACTAGAACTGAACTAGAACTGAACTAGAACTGAACTAGAACTGAACTAGAACTGAACTAGAACTGAACCAGAACTGAACGAGAACTGAACTAGAACTGAACTAGAACTGAACCAAAACTGGACTAAAACTGAACTATAACTAAAATTTAAACCAGTTCATTGCTGTTCATCTGTTACTTAAAGCATTTTGGTTTTAAACTAAATGAGAATTATTAAATTTAGTTAATTAAAGCCTAAAGTTCTACTACACTTTTTACTTTAGAATTTTTGCTATTTTTTCTTTCACCAGCAGTTTTTTCTTTAAAAACCCAATACCTAAGTAAACATTTTAAGCTGTTCAAAGAAATTTATCTTATAAATTTTAAACACAAAGAAAATATATAGGAAAATAACGCTAATAAAAGCATTACAAAGATGATTGTTTAACAACAACGAAGAAAAAAATCAGAAAATGAAAAGACTTGTTAACAATATCAGATAATCTGTTGTTAAATAAAACATCAAAGTCGATAAAACTGTCTTGGGTTTTTTTTTCAAAAGACTAAAAACTGCGTAAAAACCATATTGAGCTTTCCAAGGAAACAAATAAAACGTTTAAGAAGTTTTAAACAACAATATTAAACTTTAAAGAACAATAACTTAATGCATACATACATATCTAAAAAAAGGGAGAGGTTTTATATTAATATAAGTTTAAAGAAAGAAAACAATTAGTATTAGATTACCATATTTAACAAAAAAGGACATGTCCACATACTTGTCATTTGCAAATCAAAAGCTATAACAAGGTTAAAGTCATTTGTAAATGACGTTAACAAAAGTATTCAAATGACAATGTCACACAAAATAAATGAACTTTTTAAACAGGGCGTTTTTTTATAAAAAAACAATATCTTTTCTTTATAATAACTAAATAAATTAAGCAAAATACCACAAATAATAAACAACTAAATTTGTTACACAATTTCTAACAACTGACCTCCCCGTCCCCTTTTAATTGAAAAAAAAAACTACAAAAGTTTTACAAAACTATTGAAATACTAAAGAGTTTCGGTTTTTTTAATTTAAAAAGACAACATGTTTCATTGTTACTAAATAAACTATAAGTTTTTCCTTAAAAAAACACAAAAAGGACTTTTTAAATCCTGCTGGGTTTTGGGGCCAAACAATAGCAAAAGTATAAAAAATTTACAACAATTCCTGTCGCAAAAGTTCATTATAAACAACACTTGACATTTGTGTTTGGCAATATAATTTATAGACAAAAGACAAGTGATTTTCAGCAAATACCACAAGATTTCAATGACCAGAGGTTATTTTGAAATATTTATGACAAAAACAATTGTTTTCATTTTTTTCGATTGTCAACAATATAAAGGAGGAGTTGTTTATAATAACAAGACAAAAGTTTTTAATAAAAGTTTGTCAATAAATGATAATCAGGGTATGAGGAACTGGACTCTATAGTTGAGGTTAAGGGTAGGGAAATGTTAGAAAACTTTGAGAAGTTTTTCTTGAAATTTCGAAAATAATCTTTGTGAAGCTTTCAATTAATTTGTATATCGTGTATGTCTCAGTATATGGTTTTCTAATCCTTCTCAACGGAAATCTGATCCAACTCAAAGCTCTATATCGAACATTTCACATTCTTTAGGGATCAGGATTTATTCCACAGCGAAAAATGGCAAACTGCTACATATTGGCTGCGGACTTGACATTCATCTCAGAAATTCTTCAACATAAGATTATTATTTTCTAGACTTTCTGAACTGGAAATTGGTCTCGACTTCTCACTGCATTGAAAGCTGTTTGCATTCGTGAGTGTCTCCGAATTATCACAAAGCTCTATATCGAACATTTCACATTCTTTAGGGATTAGGATTTATTCCACAGCGAAAAATGGCAAACTGCTACATATTGGCTGCGGACTTGACATTCATCTCAGAACTTCTTCAACATAAGATTATTCTTTTCTAGTCTTTCTGAACTGGAAATTGGTCTCGACTGCTCCCTGCATTGAAAACTGTTTGCATTAGTGAGCGTCTCCTAATTCTCACACAGTGTAATCGGCACATTCTTGGCTGCCAACTAAAAGTATTTCCTTCAATATAAAAATAGGAATCATTTTCTTAAGTTCATTCCTTTTAGTCTTCATTGCAAGCTGAAAACTTGCTGCTTAAAATGAGCATATATCTTCTTATATTACAGTTTATTCCTCGTTCAAACTGAGTAATAATAGGCTCCATAGAGCAAGTAAGTTTTTCTTTTACGTTAGCAAAGTTTTCTAAACACACACTTTCTTCAATTCCAGATCAAAATATGCTTGTTCTGATACTTTTGGGCAATTTTCCTTCCACGTCAAGCGAGACTTACGGTTCTGAATCAAAATTAACGATAGAACTCTATTATTCCGCTCTATCCAAGTTCCGTTTGCTGCAACTAGTTGAAATTAAAAAGTTTCGGTTACACTTATTGCTGATCTGGTTTCTGCTCTTATCAAGCTATAGGTCTCCAATACTCTTAGACGTATTTGATGAAAACGCAATTCCGCATAATTCTTGGAATTACTTGAGGAAATCCTAATTCCACATTAACGCTATGTTTGAAGATTAGTTTCCGTATCACCTAAAAATTTTAAGAACACCAAGATGGACCTAGAATTGTGCAGATTATTGGTGTTTCTGTCTGCTTTCTAAATGATGTCAAAGTTTTCGTCAAATCTCCCAATCCTTCCCTAAGTTCCTTCCACAATCCAGTTTATATTTAAAAACTATTTGCTAAAAAATACCACAAACATCTTGGGGGTTTAGTTATACCCATTTTGTAGCCTAACACGTCCACACGTCCTTTTTTAACGTCAGCAACGATATGCATGTGTTAAATGAATTTGTATACATGTGGTTTTTAGTTTTCATTAAACAAAATTTATTACTACTCAAATATTGCAAATATCTAATAATAAAAACAAAAGAATTGAACATTCAATCACCCCCTCGTTAAACCTCAAACCTTAATAATAAAACCCTTCTTTAAGCATAAAGGACATTTGCGTATGTATGTATCAATGTCTAACATGTTTTATAGATGTATAGATCTTTTAACATTCATTTTGTAATTAAAAGTAGTTTTTTTTTTCTTGCAGGATTTTTGTTATTTGGACACAAATGTTTTTAATTGTAATAGTAAACTAAACTTTCGTTAAGCATACAATATTAACAATGACAAGAAAAACGAACGAACGAACAAAATAACCAACATATTTTCAATAATGTTTGGCAGACATTCGAAAGTAGTCTTCATAATAACAAAATATACTTTCACAATACACTATTGTCTGCGTACGAGTAGGTTATTGACTACAATCTATCCATATAAGCAACTATCTATCTGTCTGTCTATCCATACTTTCATTCAATCAAGCAACCAAACTAAATTGTAGCCAGTCATCTATACATTGAAATACTGGAGCACATTCCATGAATCTCCTGCCACCTTGTGGTAAATAGAAAACTAAAATGAAAACAAAAACACTTAAATGTAAGCTTAAGTTAAGACGAATTTTAGATACTCTACACCAAACTGATTTCAATGGTTTTCGAATATTACTTGACTTAATGGAAAGACTCAAACTTCAGCGTCCTAAATCCTTAAGTTTACCCAAGAATAAGCCGTCAACGTACAGAGAAAGCTAAGCAAGTTCTTATCCATTCCTTTTCCTTTAAGGCTTCCATAGTCAATACACCAATGTCTGACAAACGACATAACAACCTCAACATACTCATTCACATTATAGATGATGCTAAAGTAGATAATTTCTAATACACCCTAACCAAATAACGCATATTCTGACTGTCCTTACTGTTTACTCATTATATTGACTTGGTATTCGTAAATGAGCACCCATAAACACAAACACACTTGCTTTTGTGTATCCTTTCTGTATGTATGTTTAATTATGTTTCTAAACATCATCATATGTTGCTGTTCTTGTTCATATCCTCATCATTATTGTCAGCTATAAGCCAGTTATTTTAGATGGTCCTCTCTGTCCGTCCGTCCATCAAACTCATCTTGGTTGCTTTCATCATTTAGTCAGTTATTTACTCAGTGTGTAACTGCTGCTGCCGCATTATTGCGTGTTTGTAGTAGTAGTAGTAGTTTTCAAAACTCATCATAATATTATTAGTGTAAGGGCCTCCTCCCGCCTTTATCCTTTTTCATCATTTTGCATATTAGTTTGTTGTGTTTTTGTAATTGTCATTTATGCTGGAAATTCGTGGACGTAAACAATGTCACTACTAAAATTGGTTATATCTGGAGTGCGTTAACATTGTTGGTTTTTAGCCTTAAACGTTCCGTTGTCTTTCGTTGTGTGCTTTGGCCACAAAACAATATGTTTTAGTGGAGACCTTAGCGGTGGCTGTTTTTTGAAGACACAGCTGCAACCACACACATTGAAGTATTATTATTGCGAATGTAGTGGTAAGGAGTGTTAGTTTTTGTTAAGAATTAATAATTAAGAAAAACATTTGTTATTGATTTTGGAAACTATTTCAACATGTAGACCAGACAGGGAAACTGTTTATGAAGATTGCACGAATGCGATCAGTGGAATCTTGGAATGACACAGTTTCCGTTAAACTTCCAATCTCAGTTCTCAGTGTCACTTTAAAATTCACCTATTTCTACTATTATCACAAGAACCTACATCCATTTGTATGTAGATTTCACTAACCCGAATAGTAGAATAAGCGAAATCTGGAAACTCCACAGTTTCCGATCTCAATTCTCAGCAGAATCCAGTTAATACACTTTCTCTCACAACTTTCCAAATTCATCTATTCCCATTATTATGACAAGTAATTACTGCCATTTCGGACTTCCGGAAGAAGCAACAGTTTCAAAGAATATCATTAGGTTGTCGGAATGTGGATTATACATTGAAACTGTCTACATAAAAGTTTTGGCGTGAAGATTTCACTAATGCAATTAGTTGAATCAGCGGATTCTTGGAATCACACAGTTTCTGATAAACTCTTACTCTCAGTGTTCTGGATTCCACTCTCAGTGGAATCCAGAAATTACACCTTCTGCGAACTGTTGCTTCCCTTACGGGACTTCCACAACTAGATACAGCTTCAGAGAATATGAATGTCGGAATGTAGAGTCATCGAGATCTTGAAATAACACCGTTCCCATTAAACTCTCAATCTGTTGTTAAGCACTTCACTTTTGAACATCGCAAACAATCAACAGTTTCATATAATACTCTATAAATCCTAGAACGCGGATCACACAGCATATTTTGGATGTATTTCTTTATACATATATGAAGATTGCTCGAATGGAGTGCAACCTTGAAATTACAAAATTTCTGATAAACCCTCAATTTCAGTTCTCATTGGAATCCAGAAATTATACCTTCTCCGTTAACATTCACTATTATCACTGTTCCCACTATTATCACCAGAAAGTACTACCATTTTGGACTTCCGAAAGAAGCAACGTTTTCATAGAATATCACATGATTACACCGTTTCATACATTTCATAAATTCATCAGTTTCTCTTCCAATTTTGTAGGAAATCAAGTTTTATCTAAAAAGTTTTCTCCGAATAAACAAACGAAATCAAAGTATTTTTAAATTAAGCCTCCTTCACAATCCTTTAACTTCTCTTCCAATAACACTTATCCACTATTCTATGCAACTTTCACGGTACCCCCAAAATAATATCGCCTCCGCTTTAATTTAGCTCATTTATATCAAATCATTAAAAACTCATAAATTTCCTTTAGCCAAAAATTAAACATAAATAGGTGCTGATTAATCGTATACACTGGCAATGGTTCTGACTCTAAGCCCAACAAAACCATTGAATTAGCAATGGATTTGGAACAATAAGAATCTCCACACAAATAACACCTTAAGAAATTCAATATCGTCATAAATGCTTTTAAACAACATTTTATGTTGTTGGCGTGTACTGGCGACATTGTAGGTGTTGTTGGCAACCAAACAATAGATTGTAAGCACAAAAGAAGACAAAAATTAAGGTAGTAGAGAGGAAGCAGCTATTGAATGAAATAAAACTTGCCAAGGCCTTAAAAAAGTAAAAACGGGTTTGTTTAGAGGACAATATAAAGATGCTTGATCTTTAATTTAAACACATACATACATACATACGTTTGAAGTTATGAGTGCACTCACTGCATAAGTTGTTTCAGTGTAGTATTGTACTTTTATTGTATAAAATTATCTGCAAGTTAATAAATTATCAAACTCCTGCGCATTGGTCAACAATAAGCAGCAGCTTTTTAAGCTTTTTTTTGGGAAGAACACACATTGCAAAAGCAGCTACACTTAAAATGATTTACGTTAAAGGCACGCGTGTGTAATTTACTTTTGATTACGGTAGCAAAATGAAATGACATTTTGAAAAATACTATAAAATCTTCTGTGCTAAACTTGCTAGCTAGCAGTTCTCTCTGCTACACTTTACTATGTAACTCTGTTTGCCACTTTTATGGCAACAACGTTGTTTTTGCAAAGAACATTTTGTAATAAATTTCGTTAAACTTTTTTAATAAAATACTTAAAGAAATTTGTTTTTCTTTGTACTTTTTAAAACACACTCAAACATGAAAAATAAATAAAATGCAATTAGCAGGATTTGAATTAATTACAGCAAAAGTAGTATTCATTTGTATATAGATGAATGGCAAAAACATAAATGCTATGAAATGTATAAATGGGTGGTTGTATGTGTGTGTATAGATAGATATGTAGTTAAGGCATCTAGCTAGTATTTAAGTAGTTTTTATTTAATTCTATAAACTCAAACATGTGACTTCTCACATATACTCGAAGTTAGTTTTACTATTTACTCGTATCTTATTTAACCACACTTGTATGAACATATAGATTCTTTCCCTGCCAGTCGACTCTGGTGTGTAACTTAAGAGATTTTAAAGAAATTTGTCTTTATATGTTTTAGGAAAAAAAAATAAAACCAAATCTTTGCACAAATGTAACCAATTTTAGTATATATATAAATGATTATCAACATACATATAGTAAAGATTCATATGAACATGAATGCATGACAAAAACACTCGAGAAAAAAATAGGTAAAAAGAAAATTTAATAGAATCTATTCTATACTACACATGGACTTGACTATAGGCTTGACAACATAGTCTAGAATGTGGACTAAATATGGACTAGACTATACACTAGACTATAGACTAGATTAACCAACACTGGTGACTACACTATACAGACGACTATATTATAACTGGACTATATACCAGACTAAAGACTTTTTCGATATGTTGGAGGTGTGGAATTTTCACATATATATTCAACCTGTGTTGAAAAACATTCACAATTAGCAAATGCGCCTATGTACTAAACCACAACCCCTTCCTACATACCATTATACCCGCGGGACTGCCATTCGGTATTACTTCGCGGCGAGGTTCTAAACGCTGTTCTCACTGTATGGCTCTCATTAGACCAAACTACTTCTTTCCGCTTTGCGCCTTCTTTCTGCTATCATTAGTGATGTGTTCACCATGTCTACGAATTTTTTTACTAATTCGATCGAAGCATAACTCTTATCATATTTTCGAGATACAAGTTTTCGCCAACACATAACTCCAGTTGTTGTCTCTGAACTATAAATAGCGGACTTTTGAAATAAACGTGTTCCACAGTTTTGTCTGTGCATTCAGGACATCTAGGTGTACTATCGTGACCAAATCTGTAAAGGTAACTATACAGGATAGATAGACCAGACTAAAGCCTACATAATAGATTTGACTATAAACTAGACTACAGATCAGACTAGACTACTAGACTATAGAGAGGGATATAGACTAGAGTATGGACTAGGCTAATGGCTAGATAATAGACTAGACAATATACAATACTATAGACTAGACTACGCACTAGAATGCAGACCAGACTAAGCAATGGCTAGACTATAGAATAGACTATAGAGTAGACTATAAAGTAGACTATAGAATAGACTATAGACTAGACTATAGACTAGACTAGACTAGACTATAGACTAGACTATAGACTAGACTATAGACTAGACTATAGACTAGACTATAGACAAGACTATAGACTAGACTATAGACTAGACTATGGACTAGACTATAGACTAGAATATAGACTAGGATATAGACGAGACTATAGACTCGAATATAGACTAGACTATAGAGTGGACTATAGAATAGACTATAGACTAGAATAGAAACTAGACTAGAATATAGAATGGACTATAGAATACGCTCTAGACTACATTATAGACTAGACCGAAGGGTAATTTATATGCGATACTATAGAGTTGACTGTAGAATGGGCTATAGTCTATACTATAGACTGCACTTAAACATTTAATTTTCAAGATTTACCAACATTTTCCTTTGACCTTAACATTCTATAAGCTGTAAAAGGTAAAAGTTTTTATTTTCAAACCAATTTTTCTATTTACTTTTACTCAAAATATACCAACACTCAAACTTTTCATTTGCAAAAAAGCAGCCAGAGAAAATTTACCCCAAAAGTATAAAAAAAGAAAGTAAAAAATCTAAAGGTTTATCTATAAGAAAACAATTATCACAAATTGTCTTAAGCAAGGAGTCAGTCAGTCGTCAGCAGATGAACAGTAAGAAGTTTGCTAAAGGAAAAGGCAAATTTTAGCACAGGTGTTTGAATTCCGGCAAAAGGAATTAAATGAAAACAAGAAGTAAAACTAGTTTGAAAACTTGTTCATATTTAAGTTAGATATTTTAAGTAATTGATAGAAGTATTTGAAAACAAATAAAATATTTATAGACAACAAAACAAGTAAAATTAAATCACAAATTAAAAACTTTAAATTTAGAATGAAAGGAAACTTTCCCTTCTTATAACACTTAGCATGCCTTCCTCGTCACAAGAGATTTTTTTAGACATTCTTCTCATATAGACTTTTTTGTTAAATACATGATAGATAAATACAGGGCAAATCAAACATCACGTAGGAAATCACTTAACTTTCTACTGATTATACCTACAAATACAATACAATGGGGAGTTAACATTTGCCACAACAGCAGCAACAAAAAATAAAGCTCCACAGCAGCCTTTTCGGTTTCCTTTATTGTGGCTGCCATGGCATTTTGAACACACGCAAATCGTGTGCGTACAAATCAATTGTTAACGTTTGTCTGTTGTCTTTTTTTTAACACAAAATTTATTGAAAATAAAATTGTAAAAAATATACAACGTCCTGTTGCCATTTACAACAATTTCCAAACGAGTAAAATATGTAGCGTGCCAGGCATCACAAATGAGAGTGTATGAACGTATTGAGGTCATTGATACACATCGTTTTATTATTTGTTAGACTTTTGTGTAACTCCCCCTGTTGAAGGGGGCAGATTTCAATTGTGTGTGTGTTTTTTTTTTTTCTTTTGCTCTGTTGTTGTTGTTTGGGAAATATCAGTGGTCAATTGGTTGTTATTGCAACAATAGATTGTTTTAGTTATTTTCCTTTTGCTTTAAGGACACGTGCGGTAATTTTGATTTTATTTCTTTCAATTCATTTTTTTACCCATGTTTTTTTTAGTTAAGGAAAATTTTTCATTGCCTAGTTAAGGGGGCATTTTTTTTTGTTGTTTTCTTTGGAGTTTTTTAGGTTTTTCTCGTTGTAATATGATTAGTTGTCATTTGTAAATGGTTTGTTATCAATTTTCAAGATGATTGAATTAAGTGATTTATTTGTGGCATGTGGCTTGTTTATGAAAACATTTGTTATTTGTACTATGATCATAATGAATAGAAATGTTTGAAGAATATTAAAAGTATAATAATAAAAAATATATGAAAAATTAGTGCTTAGTATTGGGAATAATAAAAAACCTGGTTATCAGCTAAATAAATAAATGAATAAATGAGACTTACAATCTGCACAAAAAACTAGGACAAATGAGTTTTTAATGCTATTAAATTGGAACTAAAATTAGACTAGACGATAGAATACTTGAAACTAGAATAAAGAATAGTAAATGGCCTAGAATATAAACCAGTCAATCGACTAGACGATAACCAAGACAATAGACCAGACGATAAACTAGTTACTAGACTAGACTATAGATTAGATTACTATAGACTACACTATAGACTCTAATATAGACTAGACTAAAAACTAGACTATAGACTAGACTACAGACTAGACTAAAGACTGACAACAGACGTGACTGTGGACGTGACTACAGACTAGACTATAGACTAGACTATAGACTAGACTATAGACTAGACTACAGACTAGACTATAGACTAGACTATAGACTAGACTATAGACTAGACTATAGACTAGACTATAGACTAGACTATAGACTAGACTATAGACTAGACTATAGACTAGACTATAGACTAGACTATAGACTAGACTATAGACTAGACTATAGACTAGACTATAGACTAGACTATAGACTAGACTATAGACTAGACTTTAGACTAGACTATAGACTAGACTATAGACTAGACTATAGACTAGACTATAGACTAGACTATAGACTAGACTATAGACTAGACTATAGACTAGACTATAGACTAGACTATAGACTAGACTATAGACTAGACTATAGACTAGACTATAGACTAGACTATAGACTAGACTATAGACTAGACTATAGACTAGACTATAGACTAGACTATAGACTAGACTATAGACTAGACTATAGACTAGACTATAGACTAGACTATAGACTAGACTAGACTATAGACTAGACTATAGACTAGACTATAGACTAGACTATAGACTAGACTATAGACTAACTATAGACTAGACTATAGACTAGACTATAGACTAGACTATAGACTAGACTATAGACTAGACTATAGACTAGACTATAGACTAGACTATAGACTAGACTATAGACTAGACTTAGACTAGACTATAGACTAGACTATAGCTAGACTATAGACTAGGGCTATAGACTAGACTATAGACTAGACTATAGACTAGACTATAGACTAGACTTAGACTAGACTATAGACTACACTAAAACTAGACTATAGACTAGACTATAGACTAGACTATAGACTAGACTATAGACTAGACTAAAGACTAGACTATAGACTAGACTAAGATTAGACTATAGGCTAACTATAGACTAGACTATAGACTAACTATAGACTAGACTATAGACTAGACTATAGACTTGACTATAGACTAGACTATAGACTAGACTATAGACTAGACTATAGGCTAGACTATAGACTAGACTATAGACTAGACTAGACAATAGACTAGACTATAGACAAAACTATAGACTAGAATATAGACTAGACTATAGACTAGACTATAGAATAGTCTTTAGTCTGTATTTTAGTATGTTAACTAATCTTTCATCTAATTGGTCTATCGTAATGTCTACTTAAGAACAGACTACGGACCAATTATGATGCTTCTAGCATTTCTATTCATATTAAACTTCTCCATAAACCCTTTAAAATAGTTGTTATTCTTCTTCCATTCTATTTCATGTAGAAAACTATACAATTCGTTTTCTTCTTACACTTCAAAGTCTACAATTTCTAATTAAAACTCAATATTATTTAGCTAAATTATATTGTGTTTTTTTAATTTTTTCTAACAAGTACTTCAAAAACAAAATAACCATACACCAAGAACACACACATATGGTGCTGTCGTCGTCTAACAAGTCTAACTATCTACAGCTAAATTATGCCCTCAAAAATTATTTTAATAACCTTTTGCTGGAAAATGTTGTTACAGCCGCTGTATTTAAGGCGGCCATAACCGAGCAAGAGCAGGGAGAAAACAAAGATTTAGTAAAAAGTAATTTTCAATTTTCGTGACCAAACACTAGAAAACTCTTACAAAACAAACTCATATGTTGAATACTCTTCTTTCTCCCAAAACCAGCAGAAAATATGAAATTATCTTTATGAATATTTGCTTGAACATTTGAACAAGAAGCAAGTGTTATAGGATTCCACCGCAATTACAAAAGTTGCTGGCAGAAACATTGAAAAACTGTTAAAAGAAAATACATACTCTTATTTTATAGAATTGAAAAACTTACTGATACATTTTTGCATACTCCCAGGTTTTGTTTTTGTCGACATGTACATTTGAAAGACCGTTAATTTTTCCTCCACAACATATGTTCGTATAACAAACAGTGTCAGATTTAAATTTCATTTTGCGCCTTAACATATGCAACATTAAATATGCAACCAAATACTATATATAACTACAGAAAAACAACACAACAGCAATTTCTTAGCTCCACTATACACCGAATGTTTTAAACGTAAAAGACAAGACAAAATAATTTCCTTCCTTCTTGTTCAGGGTTTTTCTTAAAAGAAAACAACAGTGTAGCATAACGTTAGTTGTTGTTGGTGATATTGATTTTCACAAAAATACTTGACTATAGTTTGCCACTAAACTTAACATCATTTTACACCTACAACACACAAAGTTTCAAAAATAATGCCGCCAAAAAAATCCTAGAAACAAGCCAAGCATAAGAGTCTTCCTTTTTTTTCAAACCCACACATACTCACTTTTACCACTGTCTGTCTGTGTGAGTTTTCTGTGTAAAATATAAAATACATGTTTGTATTTATACCTTATTTGCATGTAAATTCTTTGGTTTGCCACTGCAATTTAATGATATTTTTTGTATAGCATATTTTGCGGCTCATGTGTTCGTATTTTTTTTTTGTTTTCTCTACTCACACAACCTGCGCTAAAAGATTATTTGAAAAAAATTCTACTTTTTTGCTTAATTTTCCTGTATAATATTATTAATAGAAATGACAACAGCCTTATTGTGTCATCATTTGTTTTATACTACAAAAATTTACTCCCTCTCTTCTTTTGGCTTCTAACCCTACAAAATGTGTTGAAGGATTTTTTTTGCTGTATGCATCAGAGTATGTGTGTGTGTTTTTTAATGACATTAGCTTTCATCAGCATTAAATTTAATGTCAATTAAAGTAACAGGTTGTTTGCAGTAGTGGCAAGTAAATGTTTTTCATAATTTGAAATGTTTGCTATTTTTTTTAGAATAACAATAAAAATATACATAAATGGTCATTTAAAATACTTAAATTGAATGTGGTTAATTAGTATGCAGAAAGAATAGTTAAAAACAATGATTTAAAATATCGTTTCATAAAGATTATAAGAAGCTGGTTTGGGACTCAACACTCTAGAGATAAACTAATTAATAATCAAGACTAGTCAACAAACTAGACGATAGACCAGTCAAAACACTAGAAGATAGACTGGTCAGTAGACTAGACGACAATCTAAACTAACCAGAAGCTAGTCTAACAAATAGACTTGACGATTGAAGAGTCAACACACTAAAAGATAGACTTGGCAATAAACTGTACAATAGACCAATTTAGATTTAGAAAGACCGGTTAACACACTGAAAGAAAGACTAGTCAATACACTAGTCGATAGACTAGTAGAATACTAGTCAATAAGCTAGAAGGTAGACTTCAATAGACTAGAAGAAAGATTCGATAAGACACTAACAATACACTAGCAGAAACTAGACGATACTCATACTCGGCAATACACTAGATTATGAACTAGCCAATAGACTAAACGATAGACTAGACAATACACTAGGAGAAACTGGACGACAGACTCGGCAATACACTAGCTTATGAACTAGCCAATAGACTATACGATAGACTAGACAATATACTAGAGGAGAAACCGTCTATGGACTAAATGATAGACCAATGATAGACAAATCTATACACTAGACAATGGACTAGTCAATACGCTAGACAACGGACTAGTCAATACACTAGACAATAGACCAGTCGATATAGGTATTAAACGATAACTAGACGTGAGACATACATACCTTCTGGTCTTCTTTTTATTCATAAACTCAAAAATATACTGTCCACGTGAGTGATGTGAACGTATGATTAACTCTCAGTAAGGATATTTTATTCCCGGTCAGTCAGTACTTAAATTTAAGAGCTTAAAATGAAAATATACAGATTATTCTTTAAGATATGCTCAGATCTAAAACACAAACTTTATTTTATATAAAAATATTTTTAAATTCCCCCAAAAAATCCTTATGTATTATTGTCATAAATCACTTGTTGTAACCATAAATAAGTGGATTTGTCAATAGTGTATTGAGTTGAGAGAAAACATAATTATAAAATACAACAATGTGAGCAACTGAAAGTATGCTTCAATAAATATATGATTTTTTTCTTAATATTTCATACACATACGAAATATGAAAAATTCCAAAGATGATCCAATAAAGTGCTTAAGAGTTCATTTTATGTTAAAAGAAAAAAAGCATGAACAATAATATAAGAAACTAAATAAAAAGAATAATAATAATACAAAAATCATAACATACTTAAAGGGATATATGTATGTTAGATAATGAGGGTTTGACAAGCAGTGCTGAGTAAAGAAAGAGCACAGAAAAGGTAAAAAGTTAACAAAACTAAGGAATCTTGTATGCTGATACATATGAAGCCTAAGTGTGTTATTAAGCCTACTTTTAACTAAAAAATTATGAAGCCTACTTTTAGGTGATTTAGAGAAGTAGTGAACTCTTTTAGAACTACTATTAAGCATAATCTTACTTTCACATGTCTATAGTATGCTATAATTTTCTTTCCATCTTTAGGCTTCAAACGTACAAGTTTGATTTCTTAAAATAAGTATAAGCAAAAGTATTGCATACTTTTTGTTGCCACTTCAGATGTATGTAAGTGTATAAGCACAAATGAAAATAAATGTTTTGATGGTTAACGAAATGCAATGCATGATTTATAGACTCTTAACGAAATGAACACAAAAGATATATTGTATGTTTAAAGAAGGGGGAAGGAGTGTTGAATATACAGTCAAAGACTAAAGTATTGAATATTAGTAGATAAACAACAAAGTATGCGTTTGAAATGTACTATGTATGTGTTTGACATTTGCCAGTTTTATAATACGTGAAAATATTTCAAGTGTGTCTGCTGGAAATTATTTTTATTTTTTTTCCTTCACTTATACTCATACACAGCATATAAAATATATAAGATATTCAAGTATCAAATTGTAGAAAAGATGAAAAAAATACATATTTCCGAAATAACAAAAATGATTTATATGAAATTTTTACATTTGTTAAAAGCAGCTCTATGTAAGTCGAAAGAAGAAAAAAAGAGATATGCATGACAAATTGTGTTACCGTTCAAATAATGCTAGAAGGAAGTAAATATTATAAAGACAGCCTGTATATATGCTATACTTACGAAAATATATTGAACGCTAATGCGCGTTTGGTTATCAGTATGTGTATATATACAGTTAGGTATTTATGCTAAAGAAGTGTGAGTTTGAGTGAGTGTAATACTTTCAAATATGATAGTTAAAGGTATTTCATGTGTATATCATTTGACAGCAGCACATGTGTAAAGTTTTACGTTTGGTATTTTAATAAGCTGTAAACTGATGAAAAAATGTTCAAGAATTCTTTAAGCTTTTTTTTTCATACCTCAACCTGTATGTATGTTGATTAGTAAGATATTGTATAAAATATGTAGATATCTACTTTATTTTGCAATGATTTATGGTTAAGTATTTTTCAAACTTAAAATAACATGTCATTAATGTAACAGGAAACTTTTTAAAAAGTGTTAAAGGGGGTTTGATAGATATACATACATGTGTGTGTATGTGAAGGATAAAATCTTTGAGAAAAAGGGATGTTCAAGAAGTTTTGTATAAATACTAGATTATTTTTTCTTTTAAAACAAATGCAACTTCCAATAACTAAACTTAGTGAGCAGCTAGAAGAAGGATCATTTTTATTGCTAATGTTTCCTCTTGATATTAAGCTGCGGATCTAAATGTCAAATTTTCCATAAAGAAAACCTGTAACTTGTTAAACAACGTTTCCTGTCCATCCAAGCTCACAATAATGCCATTGTAACTTGTAAGCAAAATTATTCTTGATCCTAAGCATTAAATCTAGATTGCGTTTTCATAATCATGGTAATGCAGGTGATAAATAGTTTAATTATTTATTAGAATTTGTCCAAACAGCTGACTTTATTGTTATATTTTTAACCGGTGATCACATCTTATTTGAGAGCAAATGATCACTACTACTTGTTTTGACTTTGAGATGCTGCTGATATTTGTTGATCAAATGACATGAGATTTATTCATGTGTTTGCTGTCATTTTGATCTTATTTTCGAAGCATATCTGTGGAAGACATCCAAAGTTAGGTTATATGAGAAGCTCGCGATTTAGCGAGAAATCTCGGATGCTATTTGGACCATTGTGATAAAGTTATACTTATTCCTGCTTAATTTGAATGGTCTTTTTGTTCCTATGGTCCCCGTGAGGGCCATCCAGTACTTCTAACAAATATAATTAGATTCGATAGTGACATATACCTGAGACAGTCCAGATCATGACAGAGACTTGTACAAAGATATTGGAGTCTGCTCTCTTGAACTGACTGTTCTTCGTCTTAACCCCTGATCGGCAAAGAGCTTTGTTAAGAGCTTTATAGAGAAATCTCGGATGCCATTCGGACCATTAAAATCATTTCCGGTAAATTTAACGCTCTAGTTATACCTATGATCTCAGAGAAAAACATCCGAGACTTCTAACAAATTTGATTAGATTTTTAGTGACATATGCCCGAGGCAGTCCAGACCTTGACAGAGACTTTGCAATATTATTTGAGTCTATGCTTTTGTACCGATTCTTCTTGGCATAAACAAGTTTTGCAATAACTATTACATAAACAGCTTATTTGGCCTGACTTGGGTCGAATCATATAATGCTAAGTATCGAATTTCTATCAAGAGCCAAGAGAGACTTTTCCGTAAATGACAGAGTATTTTGGATATTCTGCAAGCTATAAATCCAATTGAGCTCCAATTTTTCTGTCGACCATTCGTCAATTATCTCTTGTTCCGATTCTTCTTTGCCAAATGAGAGAAGGTCCTTTTCCGTAAAATGCATATTATTTTGCATATTTTGCAAGCTATAAAACCAATTGAGTTCTGATTTTTTTGTCGCTTATACGTCAATTGCTTTTGATCTAAGTCTGCACTCTTGTATCTAAGTCTGCACTCTTCCTGGCCTAAACAAGTGCTGAAGTAAATGTTATGTTGATAGGCAATTCGGAGAGAGCCATAGCTTTTTGAATATTATACTAGCTATAAAACCACTTTATTACCGATTTCGTTATAACTCATGTATTCCGCAACCAGGGCAATATGAATATTTTTTTGTGAAACAGTTTCGTCCAAGGACGATCCGTTAATAGCACATTCATTGTCAGTTTCATTACCCCGAATGTCCCCTTGTTCTGGAACCTAAATCAATGCGAGCGACGTATTTCGTTTAAGTTGATTCATGGAGTGAACATAATTGAGAATACATTTCGACCTTATCATGTTCGAGGTGTAAACCTTGAGAAATGCAAAACGGTCATGTAGATGTTAACGGTTAAAGTCTTACAAAGTTAAGACTTACAAAGTTGAGAACCATTGGCCTCGGGATTTTAAGCTTATAAAACCCAAGAGGTTTTAGTTCACCGAGTTCAAATGAAGCTCGGTAATTACATATCTAAATAACTCTACGTTATTAATTCCGCCATAACTAATATTGAAATATTCCTGATAAAATTCAAGTAAGAAAACAATTCAAGAAAAAAATTAAATTATATTCTACTCCTGCCATTAGTTTTAATAGTCCCTTTGGCTCTATTTATGTAATACTTCTTCGTTTTTAATGTTTCTATCTCCAGACTTTTAGCAATTGTATTAAACCAATTTTTTTATATAAACAACAATTTTTTCCAACGTATTTTTATGTTAAATCTAAAGAAATATTGTTTTATGTGCCACCTTTTTTGCTATACACCCCGCGAAAGAAGAAGCAATGACAAGCTAAAAGAAAACATCTTATGGCTCATCGCCCAATTTGTTTAGAAAAACATTTATATTTTTTCTATTTTTTACAAGGCATTACTGTATTTTGCCTCAGAAATTATCAAATTTCTAAGAGAGAGAGAGGGAGGGAAGGAAGGCAAAACAAATCAACAATTTGAAAAATTGTTACATTAGCGAGGCCCACTTAACAACTTTTAACACACACACACCAGAGCTGGGGTAAGTAAGTTAGGCAGGAGGCTGTGTGGGCTGTCAGTATAGCTTGTCTACCTGTAGTTTACATTAGTAAAATAAGTGATTAATTTTTACGCCTAAAATATGCAAAATACTCAATGATGTAAACAACAAACCATTGGCAGAAGTTCTATACGGAGAAGTTCATTTAGTTATTGTGCCTTTTAGCTGGGACTTAACAAAATAAACTTGTCCGATGGGATTTGAAAAACAGGAAAATGTATAAAAAAATTGTATACTTTTTTTATTTTTCCAAGAAAACTTTTTAATTTTTTTTCGCTTTTTTTAGGGAAATGAAATATTTTATAACATAATAATAATTTTTTTCTTTTCTAAATATTTGTATGTATTTTCCTTTTGAATATTTGATAAATTTAAATACGTCCTTTGCCAAAAGCCTTAAAGGTAAATTGATTACGGGTGGTCATTTTTAAGGGTGGGTAAGAGAGGAAGTATATAATTTTTAACTGTTAATACAATTGCTGAGTGTATAAGAGTCATGCTAATGTAAGAAAATCAAGCAGATGTCATTAGAAATATTTTCCTTTTTTTCATCATACACATTATGTTGGGTAAACAAAACCAATTTTTTTGTTTTGTTTAATTTTGTAAAAAATCTTTGGAATTTTTGTATTAAATTTAGAATTGAAGAAAATAAAAAAATTAATTGTCAAATGCTTATTAGTCACCTGAGGGTCAAGTGGATTTTTTAGAAGTTTTTTTATTGTAAAGTAAATAGAACTGTTTAGGGGTAGTTACTTTAAAAAGCAATTTAATTAGAAATTAATATTTTGTATACTTTTCTAATATTAAACCTATAGCCCCAGCTCCTTTAGGTATGCTATGTTTGCATAAGCCTTGAGCTTAGGCTTCAGTTATAGCAATAAACCTTTAAGTAATACAAAATATATTAAGTAATTGAAGTTGATAGATTTAGATAGGAATTTCAACCTAAAAGCATACTACATTTCTTAAGCAATTTATATTTAGAACATAAACTTGCCTAAAAATAGGCTACAGTTTTTATTACTTAACTAAAATTGGGCCTTTAGCTCAAAAGCACATTTTAAGTGTTTTATTTGCAGTCAACATTTAAACTCTCCTAAAAGTAGACAATAATTTTTTTCAAAGGTGTTAATCTCAAGCTTAGATCGAGGCGTAGAAAATCAAGTTACAGTTAATTTAAAGCTTGTCTTTTTTTCTTCTTTTATTTCTCTTTACTTTTATTATGATAAATACATCTACAACATATTCCCGTTTATTATAACACGTTTGAATAACAGCCAAAAGCAACAATAACAACAATAACAAAAAAGTAATTTTTGACTTGTGTGATTTTGTTTTATTTGCTGGTAATTTTTCATTGGATGCCACATCATAAACCAGAGCAACCAAGTAGAACACTCAACACCTTTAACCAAACAAAATATATATGGCAAATGAGGAAAAAACAACAACACGGCAATGATGACGACAACTGTTGGTGGCAGAACTGAACAAGGAAATGTTAAAGATTGTGCTAAAAAAAGAACAGGTTTGAGGTTATAAATTTTATTTCTAGCACAAATCACACGTATAAAACAAAATCCGTTTCCGTGGAAATTTTTTTTCTCCACATAAGCATGGATGTATATGTATGTATGTGTTAGCCAACCAACACAAATGTAAGATGTCATCAACAGTTAACTAAAGAAATGCATCATGCATAATATACCGTTGATAATTTGTTATATACGATTATATATACTCACTCTCACCCACACATTTATTTGCACACACACACTCACCCACTAATACAAAAAAATTTTATATAATTTTTTAAATTACTTCATTTCATTTTCTACATTTATATTTACTTAACATTTTGTTTTGTATTTTAAAAATATAATTTTTAGGTTTTATTTCTACTGCCACTACTGGTACTTCTTATTTTTTTTTATAGTAAATACAGTTGTATTCATAAGATGACTACCATTTGAATGTGTGGACGTGACATATTTAAATGAATCTGTTTAAGGATTTGAAATAAACACACAAATCATATTTTGCTCTAAAAGTAATACATATTGTTTCTATGTATGTAACTAAAGCTTGATTTGTTAACAACCATATAAGTTAAAATTATATTCGTAGAATATAAAACGATTTATATAAATTTGAAATAATTTAAATGAAAAATTTATAGGGATTTTCTAATACATATAAAGCAGTTTTAGGGGAGAAAATAAAAAACTTACAAGATTAAAACAAATACCAAAATAAAGTGGCCATATTTCAAATATCCCAGCCTTAAAATATACAACAATTTTTCAAATCTTGTATTGGAATTGAGAATATAAAAAATGTAAGCCTTCGAACTACATAGGTTCAGTTTATTTCTAGTTCAGTTCTAGTTCTGTTCTAGTTCAGTTCTAGTTCAGTTCTAGTTCAGTTCTATTTCAGTTCTAGTTCAGTTCTAGTTTAGTTCTAGTTCAGTTCTAGTTCAGTTCTAGTTCAGTTCAGTTCAGTTCAGTTCAGTTCTAGTTCAGTTCTAGTTCAGTTCTAGTTCAGTTCTAGTTCAGTTCTAGTTCAGTTCTAGTTCAGTTCTAGTTCAGTTCTAGTTCAGTTCTAGTTCAGTTCTAGTTCAGTTCTAGTTCAGTTCTAGTTCAGTTCTAGTTCAGTTCTAGTTCAGTTCTAGTTCAGTTCTAGTTCAGTTCTAGTTCAGTTCTAGTTCAGTTCTAGTTCAGTTCTAGTTCAGTTCTAGTTCAGTTCTAGTTCAGTTCTAGTTCAGTTCTAGTTCAGTTCTAGTTCAGTTCTAGTTCTAGTTCTAGTTCAGTTCTAGTTCTAGTTCTAGTTCTAGTTCTAGTTCAGTTCTAGTTCTGTTCTAGTTCTGTTCTAGTTCTAGTTCTGTTCTAGTTCTGTTCTAGTTCTGTTCTAGTTCTGTTCTAGTTCTGTTCTAGTTCTGTTCTAGTTCTGTTCTAGTTCTGTTCTAGTTCTGTTCTAGTTCTGTTCTAGTTCTGTTCTAGTTCTGTTCTAGTTCTGTTCTAGTTCTGTTCTAGTTCTGTTCTAGTTCTGTTCTAGTTCTGTTCTAGTTCTGTTCTAGTTCTGTTCTAGTTCTGTTCTAGTTCTGTTCTAGTTCTGTTCTAGTTCTGTTCTAGTTCTATTCTAGTTCTGTTCTAGTTCAGTTTTAGATCTATCCTAAAAGCATGCTACAAATTTTCATTAAACATATGTCATTCGAAGTATGCCAAATTTTATCTTCAAGAACCTAAAAGTAGGCCATAATATCTGTAAAAATCCCTTTAAAAATGTATTATTATCCCTGAATTAAAGCCCTTAGTTATTTATTTCTCTTTAGTCGATTTCATTTTATTTTTTTTTTACAAAATATCTTGTATTTGAAATTAATTCCTCACAAAAAAACCATTGTTAAATTGTTTGTAATTTTTATTCATTCACGCGGCTTATAGTGCTGCCACCAAACGCAATTCATTTGCCAAAAATTCTATTCCACAACTTAAGGCAACCAAGCAGGGTAAGACGTGTGTAAACGAGGCGGTGATGAGGATGGTGGTGGAAGTGGCAACAATCACTTGATGAACATTTTCGCGAATTACATGAAACGTATGTTCAAATATTTTTTGCGTTAAACCGCGTAGGCGTAGATATTTTTATGCAAAAATTCTTTTTTTTTTTTCGTAAACAAATTTATATTTGGAAAAAAATTAGGTTTTCGTTGCCATTCCCCAGAGGCGGATTTTTCAAACATTGACATCATCAGTCTATATGGAAATGTTTTTTTTATGTTTAAGAACTGTCTCACACATATTTGCATGTGTGTATGTAACATAAAGCTGGGAAAATGTTTGTGAAAAACATTAATTTCTTTTAAAGTATATATAAGCAGTGAAGAGGGGGAGTTGTATAATTTACCACATTTGACATGTGTATAAGTTCGATATTTGCCTTGTTATGTTATTTATTATGTATGGGAGTGTATGTGTAAGGATGTTTTTATGCATATGTTTAGAGTAATTTTTTTTTTATTGTCAAACGTTTTTTTATACAAATGAAAATTAGTTAAAAAGACAATCAAAGATCAAAAAATATTTTGTTCATTTTATTTTGATTGGATAAGTGCGGATAATTTTTGGGAAAAATTATTAGAAAAACGTGCAGATAGCATAGAGATAAGTGGTTTAAGAAATAAAAAATGAGGCATATTAGATATGTGTGTGTGTCTTTAAGGGGTATTTACATGTCAATATGTTTAGCCTACTTTAAGGCATTGGAATAAAAACAAAATTTAAAGTTTCTTATGGGGGTTTTTATGCTTTTCTACAGAAAACCTATATTGTTGTAATTATCTTAAATTTGACTTGATTACTGGTAAATTTGTTAGCAAAACAATCAATCTATCATCTGTCTTTAAAGTTTTTCATGTAAAAAACTTTTTCAAAAAACTAAACTTAATTAAAAATCTAAATGCATGTCCTTCTTTGTGCATTTTTAATTATTGGTTTTTAGTAAAAGTTTGCCTTAACACACAAGTATTTATATATGTTGTTGTTGTTGTTGTTAAGGAGTAGCTGGGTTAGGAAGTGTTACCAATTTGTTATTTAATTGTATTTATATTTATTTTATTTTGTAATTATTCTCTGTTCTTTTAGTTAACTTTCTTACTGGCTATTGCTGCCACTAAAGTCTATAGCCCAGGACATTTGGTTTTTAATATGCACATAGAGCAAGTCCATACAACAGACCCTCATATTAAATGCATAGAAATTTTAAGTTTTTCATCTGTAATTTCGTTTTTTTTTTGATTTTGTGTTGCCAAACCCTCCTTTGCTTTACTCTTGTGATTTTGAGTATGTAGTTTTATTTTTACTATTGCAGTTTGAAAAGTTTGAAGTTGTTGTTGTTGTGTGTGTGTGTGTGAGTACATGTATTTAGTTTGGAGAAAATTGAAATTGGCATTGACGTTGAAAGGATTTTTGTAATAAATAAATGAATACAGAGGCCATGAAAATAAAAAACAAATCTGTTCCGAATTTACTAGACACAAAGATAAATAGAAAGTGTAAATTGAAAGTTGCAGGAAGTACTAGAAAATATATCAATACAGTTTTGTTAGCAATTAAAAAAGTATAGTATACTTTGGGGAGGTTTTGAACTATGTTTGAGAAAAGTTCATAAATACAAATTTAGATTTCTCTGTATTCTAGACAACTGTTATCATTGGACTTCAACTAATTAATAACGTATGTGGCAGAAACCTAACATTCTAGTAACAAATATTTTAAACTTTCTTTACTTTTCGTAATTAACATAGAAATCTGTTGCATATTTCGAGGGGTTTACTTTATTGAGCAGAAAAATGCATTGTCGTTTGCTTTAGATAATTACCAAGAAAAGAGCAGCAGACCATTTAGAAAGCTGTTATTAAACTATAATATTATTTCTACTTATATTCCTTAACTTTAATATAGAATCCTTCAAAAAAATGTCCTTAATATTTGAAGTAAATCCATGCAAAACAAATTTACTTTTATTATTTTTTAAACCAAGACGGCCTTTGGCATATGTGTAACACAAAATCCCTTATATGACACACTTTTAAAAAGATATTAAAGAAAACTTAAAATTTTTCTCACTAAAATGCATGAAATATCTCAAACAACGACACCCAAAGGATTAGTTTTCCTGGCAAAAGTAAATAAACTTAGACATCTTCCTTTTCAAAAAAAGAAACCATGACTAACAATAAGAGACACACACGTTAGAAAAAAAAATTTAAAAAAATCCTACAAAAAAACACCCACAAATAAAACCACAAAACAACTAACTTAACAAACAATAACAATACACTTGCAAAAACCTCAATACTATACACTCGTGCTTTCATATATTTATACAAAAAGTACAAAATTTGGTAAAAATTTAAACAATTTTTTATTTATAAAAACCATAAATCAATTGGACACGCCACAATGCAAATCTATTTTTAAATGCGAAATAATACGCAGCGATCTAGAAAAAAATTTCATACCAAAAAAATAATAACAACCCTTAAAATCTACTTAAACCCAAACATATATGAAACTAGATATTGATACCTTTTTTTAAATGCAAAAAAAAGTAACGCTAAAAAGCTATGGTTCCTTTTTTAACAAAAAGCCACGCGGGAAAATTTTAAAAAGTCATCTCTTAGAATAGACCAAAAAAAAAATATTATATAGAAATCAGCATAAAAACGCCACAGGGTTCTCAGGCAATAAAAATGTAACATGCATACGTAACAAAAGCAATAAAAATGTTGTTGGTTTTTTTCAAACTTCAAAAATGAAATTTTTCCTTAAAAAATGTAACAAGAACAATATAGAAATTTACATCATATGGGGAATAAATTTTGTATAAATTTTATAGAAGAAAAAAAAAAACAACATCTATCTAGTCTTTTTATAGATAAATTTATTTGGTTTGTAGGTAAAAGTTAAAAATAACTATAAAATAAAAATTTATGAAAAAAAGGAAGAAAGGATAAAAGTTTAAAGTTAACTTAAGCAGACTTAGGGAAACTACTATAAGCTTAAACTATAAATTTTGATGAAAAAAGTCGAATTCAAAATTTCTTCAACTTGGCTAAACCTCATATCGGCAGAATGATCCCCAGAAAACCATGGTAATAAGTTATTTGATGGTGTTAATAATAGCTTTGGACTAACTGAATAACTCTCTATTTGTAGGAGAGTGTGGTAAGCATTTGCCTCCAAGGTCACCGCCATCTAGTTAGGTTTTTGATGGGTCTCTGAGAATGGTAAGCATCTGGCTCCAATGACATCGCCGTGTTATTAGCTCTGGATCTCCGGTAAAGTTTCGCGTGTTTTACCTGTCCAATGATATGACTGTGATAGGGATATTAACCGGTTATTGATGGCGTTAACAATTGCTTTCGACCAACTGAATAACTCCCTATTTGTAGGCGGGTGTGGTAAGCACTTGGCTCTAAGGTCACCGCCGTCAAGTTAGGTTTTTGCTGGGTCACTGAGAGTGGTAAGCATCTGGCTCCAAGGACATCGCCGTGTTATTAGCTCTTTTACTGGATCTCCTGTAAGATTTCTCGTGGTTTACCTGTCCAATGATATAATTAATCGGTTATTGCTCAGTTCACAAATAAATGGTACAATACCAGACTTTTGTACGTTACGAGAAATTGCTGAAGAGACCAAAATTTGCCTTTTTCCTAGAATACATATTCTTGGACAATGGCTAGGAAATAACTTTCACGATGAACCTGGAAGTTCACTTTGAGTTTGTTTCGCAATTTTATGTTGTAATGGAATAGGAGGACTTTTTGGGAAGATTCTTTTCACATCTTCCCAATCTGTTTTTGCTTCGTGACTTAAATTTTTCTTTATCTCGAATTCGGATTGATCCTTTGAATCATAGTTTTATGATCTATCCGTTCTCTCTTTTCTTCTATTCTTTGCTGTCTACTGAAGAGATTCACAATGATCCCTAGTGGTTCTTGCTAGACCTTGTAAATGTTTATTTACAATCTTTCGTTTGTGGTCTCTAAAATATTATTATTTTTTATAGTTTAAGCCTTTATTGTGAATCCCACAGGGCTTTCCTTTAGGACTTTCAGGCAACTTAACAAGAAGCTGAAATCGAGCAATGGAAACATCTGGAATACGGTGAAAATCTGAGTTTCTTCAAACTATATATTTACTTATATAGATTTCACGAATACCTGTGATGTGATAGAGAAATTCTGAGATCAGATTGAGATTTAGTGAAGCACAAACCATTCTTGGTAATTCGAACCATCGCACTATGAAAGCTCTCGTATTATGGAATCTTCCATAAGTATATAAGTTTCAAATAACTAAGAGCAGAAATATTCCAATATTTTTTTCTTTTTATTTCATTTTACCGCTTGATTATGTAGGGAAAATCCCTTCACTCTCCTTGAGAAGAGAGATGTTTCAATATTTTTTTCTTTTTATTTCATTTTAAGTGCATGTTGCTGTAAGGAAAACGTCTTCCCCTTTTCTATGTCCATTTGCCGCTTCCAGTAAATGTATAAATACTCTTTCTTTTCAATTAGAATGATTGAAATTTTACATCGTAAATATCGCAAATTGGTCGAGGTTGTATCATATTTCCTCCGACTATCATCCAAAACTCCAGCCATAGTTTTGTCTATGGTTAAACACCTTTTATTTCAACACTTGCTGTAGGGTCCTCTATAACTCAGTATGAGACTTACTCCCACCATTAACTTAACTTAGAACGATCAGTGGTCGGTTTGTGGTAAACCACTGTTAAGCTTAAAATACCACAAAAAAAACATAACTCACACATACGTTTTTCTTAGTATTGAAATAAAAAATAAATAAGTAAGTAAATAGTATAATAAACTGTCTTAAAAAACAAACGAAAAGCATATTTACGTATTCCATTTACATACAAACAAACCAACGGACATAAAGGCACATACACGCACACACACTTAAGCAAATAATATAAATCCTTATGAATACCAAAAACAAATCCTTTTTTATTTGCTTAAGCCAACAAATCATGTATGAAAAGAAACAAAAAAAAACAACAACTTTTTAACACTTTCTTGTGAGTTTTTTTCTTCAATGCTTTAGATTATAACACACTTACCAAAAGGAATCAAATACAAAAAAAATAAGAAAACCTAATAGAAGGAGTAGAAGCTATAGTAAAGGATAGTAACCCTTCAAATATGTGAAGTTTTTATAGACAACTTTTTGAGTTGTTTTGTATACAAATCAGATTTCCTTAAATATATTTCTTCATCTTTTGATGAAAAAGCCTGTGTTAAGGATTTAGACATGTTTGTAAGATTATATTCATACTTTGGGGCATTACAGACAAAAAACATTAAATTTGTGTGCATAATTTTAGGCTTTTTATTGTATTATAAACTGACAATATGTAATGTAGTAAGAGAAAATCTTTAACGTTGTTAAGTGTTAAAGATATTTTGAAATGTTTTCATATGATTTGTTTGGAATAGAAAAACGAATAGTTTTGGTTTAAAGTGGAACTGATATGGTCAGCAATTGACAGTGGAAATTTGATACAGAGAATTCTTACAACTGGACATTGTCCATGCAAATGAAAATTTAAGAGAGTATTTAAATTGTCTCCCTAAAAGGATTCCTTGGTGGTTTAATTTCTGTCCTTTTCTTTAACTTTTTTCCTTAAAATTTGTAATTAATTTAATGCCTTTTTATGTATTTAAAATCATTTCTAAACAATTAGTTTTTGTTATCAATAAAAAGAATGTTAATTTCTCTAACATCAAAATCAAATCTCCGAAAAATTTTTATGTTTTGCTGTCAAAAAAGCTGTCAAATGGACACACGCCTACTGCAAACGCTTGTTAAACATTATGTAAGTGAAAAAAAGTGGAAAAAAATCTAAAATCGTTACATCACTATGGTAATTTTTTTATTCACTTAACGCTTTAAAAAAAAATAACAAGAAAAACACTTAAAAACCTAAAGAAAATTAACAGGAAAACACATCAAAAATTAGAAAGCAAAAAAATCGAACCACCTCTTACCCTCAACTTTGTTCATTTTAACGGTTCTATTACCATCAGTCATCGAGCAAAATGGCGATTATTCATAAATCATTAAACACAATTTCAAATTTTTTACGTTTCTTTTTAAAAAGGCTCGTTTAAAACATTTTTATCGCTATTTTTTTAAGGAAAAAAACAAACCAAAAAAACGGAAAAACTGTAAATTTATAGAAAAAAATCCTAATGAGCCAAAAAAAGTTAAAAAGTAGAAAAAAAGTAACATTAAAAATCAAAGAAGAAAAGTACCCTGGTAAACATTTGTACAATGTTTGTTGTACACAAACCACCACTAACAACCAACACCAAAGACGACCCTCCGACCGTCGCCCAGTGACACCCAGAGCTTAACTTATGCCTCAAAACAATTTGCATACACACCGATATAACGACAAACTCCCTTGCTCATCATTTCACTTAAAAATGGTTTTTTTATCACAATTTTTATTTTTCTATAAATTTTTGTCTTCATTTTCGTTTGGGTTTTTTTTTAGCTTTCTATAGCTAAGACATTAAAAATTTTGTTTGATACTTGTTCTGGTCGTTTGATTTCCGCTTCCGTTTGCCGTTGAGATTAAAAAATTTCTGCTGTTGTTGTTTTGTCTATATGCACATTATTATTTTTATTCGCGGTTATAAAGGAGGCTGTCCAAGTATCTCGTTTTAAGTGTCTGTTTCTCAATGTAATTTCTATCGTTTTTCGCTTTTTTTTTGTAATTTTTTTCTGAGGGGGTATCTATCGCGTGCTGTTCGCCCAAACGCGTTTTACATTAAATTAAAAATTCATCTTTAATCAAAAATTATTGTTTGTCCGACAAGTTTTTTCAAAGTTTTTTTTTCTAATAGAGAAAGATGAAAACGAAATATGAGAAAATAATCAAACTTAAAATTAAAATTAGTTTTGAGAGAAATATGTACAGTTTTGTGAGAAAGATATAAACAAAAAATTCCATGTAAAAAAACGTGAAGGACAACCATGAACCATGAGTATGAAACTCGTTTACAATTCGAACCGTTACTTACTCTATAGAGTAGATTATAGACTGGAGACTACACTGGAGACTAGACTATAGACTAGACTATAGACTAGACTATAGACTAGACTATAGACTAGACTATAGACTAGACTATAGACTAGACTATAGACTAGACTATAGACTAGACTATAGAGAGAGACTATAGACTAGACTATAGACTAGACTATAGACTAGACTAGACTAGACTATAGACTAGACTATAGACTAGACTATAGACTAGACTATAGACTAGACTATAGACTAGATTATAGACTAGACTATAGACTAGACTATAGACTAGACTATAGACTAGACTATAGGCTAGACTATAGGCTAGACTATAGAATAGACTATAGACTAGACTATAGACTAGACTATAGACTAGACTATAGACTAGACTATAGACTAGACTATAGACTAGACTATAGACTAGACTATAGACTAGACTAGAGATATAGACTAGAATATAGACTAGACTATAGACTAGACTATAGACTAGACTATAGACTAGACTAGACTATAGGACTAGACTATGGACTAGACTATAGACTAGACTATAGACTTAGACTATAGACTAGACTATAGACTAGACTATAGACTATGACTATAGACTAGACTAGCAGACTAGACTATAGACTAGACTAAGACTAGACTATAGGACTAGACTATAGACTAGACTATAGACTAGACTATAGACTAGACTATAGACTAGACTATAGACTAGAGATAGACTAGGACTATAGACTAATAGACTAGACTATAGACTAGACTATAGACTAGACTATAGACTAGACTAGACTATAGACTAGACTAGACTATAGAACTATAGACTAGACTAGACTATAGACTAGACTATAGACTAGACTATAGACTAGACTATAGACTAGACTATAGACTAGACTATAGACTAGACTATAGACTAAGACTAGACTATAGCTAGACTATAGACTAGACTATAGACTAGACTATAGACTAGACTATAGACTAGACTATAGACTAGACTATAGACTAGGACTATAGACTAGACTATAGACTAGACTAATATAGACTAGACTAGGACTAGACATATAGACTAGACTAGAATAGACTAGACTATAGACTAGACTATAGACTAGACTATTAGACTAGACTATAGCTAGACTATAGACTAGACTATAGACTAGACTATAGCAGACTATAGACTAGACTATAGACTAGACTATAGACTAGACTATAGACTAGACTATAGACTAGACTATAGACTAGACTATAGACTAGACTATAGACTCGACTATAGACTAGACTAGACTATAGACTCGACATAGACTAGACTATAGACTAGACTAGACTATAGACTAGACTAATAGACTAGACTATAGACTAGACTATAGACTAGACTATAGACTAGACTATAGACTTTACTAGACTATGACTAGACTATAGACTAGACTATTAGACTAGACTATAGACTAGACTATAGACTGACTATAGACTCGACTATAGACTAGACTATAGACTAGACTATAGGACTAGACTATAGACTAGACTATAGACTAGACTATAGACTAGACTATAGACTAGACTATAGACTAGACTATAGACTAGACTATAGACTAGACTATAGACTAGACTATAGACTAGACTATAGACTAGACTATAGACTAGACTATAGACTAGACTATAGACTAGACTATAGACTAGACTATAGACTAGACTATAGACTAGACTAGACTAGACTATAGACTAGACTATAGACTAGACTATAGACTAGACTAGACTATAGACTAGACTATAGACTAGACTATAGACTAGACTATAGACTAGACTATAGACTAGACTATAGACTAGACTAGACTAGACTATAGACTAGACTATAGACTAGACTATAGACTAGACTATAGACTATACTATAGACTAGACTATAGACTAGACTATAGACTAGACTATAGACTAGACTATAGACTAGACTATAGACTAGACTATAGGCTAGACTATAGACTAGACTATAGACTATACTATAGACTAGACTATAGACTAGACTATAGACTATACTATAGACTAGACTATAGACTAGACTATTGGCTAGACTATAGGCTAGACTATAGGCTAGACTATAGACTAGACTAGAGGTTTTAAGTGCATTAAATTTAAGAGTTTTCTGAAGAAATCGTCGGCATAAGTCGCGTTCTTTAAATCTTCTAAACATTTAAGTACTTTAAATCGCCAAATATCTTTAACTTCTACGTTTTATTTTCTTTTCCTTCCCAAAATGTAATTCCCTAATAATCTCTCTCCTGTATTTATTACCAATATCCTTTAGACTCCTTTTTAAATTGCATTAATTCAATAGATAATAATAAAAAAAGGTTTGCATATCATTACAAGACAACAACACTAACAAGTAAACAAAACTTAATCTATAGACTCCTTGATACTAAAGTTACCAACTAACTTTCAAGACATGCACATAACTTTGTATAACAACAAAAATGTGGAAAAAGGAAAACTGTTGAGAAAATATACACGCGACTAAAGTTAAAGGACCACCCGTTGATGTTGATTTTTAGCAAGATTCTTGTTGCTGTTGGTTTTACTTCACTTTTTTTAATTTTCGGTATAAAAGGCACGAATTTTTATGGTAAAAACAGGCGTTACTGCGGCATTGCGGGTCATCGCGTGAAATAATAACCCTTTCACGTGTTAACTTTTTATAACAGAGTAACGGTCGTTCATAGTCTTAATAGGAAAAAAACAAACAATTGCTATATAAAGAAAACAGGAAACGGATATGAAACAAATGGTGAAAGAAAAAAATAGATCTTTATTCAAATAAAACAAAAATGTATTAAATTGTTAAACAATTTTTTAACAACAAAACCCCTCTACTGTTAAAACAAAAGGCAACCGACCATCCGCCCGCCCGCCTGTGTATTTATGGGTTAAATGTTAAAGATACTCCTTTGGTTAGGAAAATGTGAAGCATAATTTAAGGCTGTTAAAACAATAGATGCGATGCTAAAGACAATAAAAGAAAACATGTGTATGCAAATGAGTGTGGAAAAAAATAAAATAACGAAACAGACAGGAATTGATTAAAATTCGATTGCTTCTTTTTTCCTTCTTTCTTGCTTAGCTACTCAAGCCAATATAAAAACGTCAAAATACTGCGGGTTGGAAAGATAAAGGGTTTTTTCTTCGGTTGGGTGGGGGTTGGGTGCACGTTTGCTACTAGAGTGTAAAGGATTAAACACGTTTAAGGTTTTTTCTTTTCTTTGGCTGATGCTGTCATTATATTTCAGTTGTTTTTATTTGGCATTTATTACGCTCTCATGGATTTAAACATAATTTTTCTATTATTTTAATTACACCTCTTGCTGTTGTATGTACAATGTCTCTAACTGAATAAAACTCATGTTGTAGATAAAAAGAATCGAAAACATTTGTTAGCAACAATATTATAGAATTGAAAGAAAATTAATATGCAAAATTATAATTATAGACACTGAAAGAAATAAAGAGTTGTTCAAAATTTGAACCAAATGCAAATGTATTTGGTATGTATAGACTAGACTATAGACTAGACCAGCGGTTCCCACCGTTTTTTACTTCGCGGACCCCTTGAGAAATTTATTTAATTTCACGGACCCCCATATATATTTTAATATCTTATTGTTATAAATAATTGTTCATCAGAAAATTCTCTTAGTCCTGGTCCATAAACCCTATAAAATATTCCCCTACATTGAGAATATTTAGTATTTCGGAGATGTTTTCAATTGAATGGTTTTAAATATAGAATGACTTCTAACATGATGTTTAATTTTATGATCATGAGAGCTTTCATGTTCATTTCTCTTTATAAAGTATTGTCGACATGTGCTTAAAGAGTCATGTTTCTAAATTTGTTTGCGATTGCATAGGAGTGAGCTGAGTATGTAAGCTAAGTTTTCAGGAAAATACGTGAAAGTTAGACTTCTTCGATGTTGTTGCGGAATGCGTTACCCACATAAAATATGACCTGAACTCTTTGCGAATGTACTGTAAATTTGGATCTTAAATTTGAATTTTAAAATACCTACGAATTATTTTACTGCGTGGTTTTGACTATTTACGCAAACCGCTATGAACTTTCTGATGTTGATTTAATAATATTGGACAACAAAATGAAGTTAAAATCTGTGTATCACGTCGGAATGGAATATTTATATTTAAAATTAACTAGATTAACAGTTTTGCTTACAATTTAAAAAAATATTATGAAATGTGACCTAACTTCATATTCCGGGATACCAGTATCAGTATTTAATTCTAAGGCAAATCATTATCCGTCTGATATAAAAACATTTATTTCGATACATATACATTTATAAAAATTACAAATCACGTAATATTTTACTTTATAAAAGTGAAACAATAAATTTGTAGGGCCTAGCATCATCCTGATAAACGACCGAAACAATAAAATTCAAAAAGTCACCAACAAATCTGGGATTATTGAATAAAAATTGTGTATTTTAGTATTTATGAAAAATTTGGAGATATTTTTAATATTTTCTAACATATAGAGAATATTTTTTATTTATGATTTTTTTTCGTTCGTCTTCGCGGACCCCCTAGGATTTTGCTACGGACCACTAGGGGTCCGCGGACCCCCTTTTGGGAACCGTTGGACTAGACTATAGACTAGACTATAGACTACACTATAGACTAGACTATAGACTAGACTGTAGACTAGACTATAGACTAGACTATAGACTAGACTATAGACTAGACTATAGACTAGACTATAGACTAGACTATAGACTAGACTATAGACTAGACTATAGACTAGACTATAGACTAGACTATAGACTAGACTATAGACTAGACTATAGACTAGACTATAGACTAGACTATAGAGACTATAGACTAGACTATAGACTAGACTATAGACTAGACTATAGACTAGACTATAGACTAGACTATAGACTAGACTATAGACTAGTATAGACTAGACTATAGACTAGACTATAGACTAGACTATAGACTAGACTATAGACTAGACTATAGACTAGACTATAGACTAGACTATAGACTAGACTATAGACTAGACTATAGACTAGACTATAGACTAGACTATAGACTAGACTATAGACTAGACTATAGACTAGACTATAGACTAGACTATAGACTAGACTATCTAGACTAGAGACTAGACTATAGACTAGACTATAGACTAGACTATAGACTAGACTATAGACTAGACTATAGACTAGACTATAGACTAACTATAGACTAGACTATAGACTAGACTATAGACTAGACTATAGACTAGACTATAGACTAGACTATAGACTAGACTATAGACTAGACTAGACTAGACTATAGACTAGGACTATAGACTAGACTATAGACTAGACTATAGACTAGACTATAGACTAGACTATAGACTAGACTATAGACTAGACTATAGACTAGACTATAGACTAGACTATAGACTAGACTATAGACTAGACTATAGACTAGACTATAGACTAGACTATAGACTAGACTATAGACTAGACTATAGACTAGACTATAGACTAGACTATAGACTAGACTATAGACTAGACTATAGACTAGACTATAGACTAGACTATAGACTAGACTATAGACTAGACTATAGACTAGACTATAGACTAGACTATAGGACTAGACTAGACTATAGACTAGACTATAGACTAGACTATAGACTAGACTAGACTATAGACTAGACTATAGACTAGACTATAGACTAAACTATAGACTAGACTATAGACTAGAGATAGACTAGACTATAGACTAGACTATAGACTAGACTATAGACTAGACTATAGACTAGAGATAGACTAGACTATAGACTAGACTATAGACTAGACTATAGACTAGACTATAGACTAGACTATAGACTAGACTATAGACTAGACTATAGACTAGACTATAGACTAGACTATAGACTAGACTATAGACTAGACTATAGACTAGACTATAGACTAGACTATAGACTAGACTATAGACTAGACTATAGAATAGACTATAGACTAGACTATAGAATAGACTATAGACTAGACTACAGACTAGACTATAGACAAGACTATAGACTAGACTATAGACTAGACTATAGACTAGACTATAGACTAGACTATAGATTAGACTATCGACTAGACTGTAGGCTAGAATATATATTAGAGTTTAGGTCAGACTATAGACTACAGACTAGACCAAAGACAGAACTATAGTCTAGACTATAAATAAGACTATAGACTCGACTATGGACTAGACTATAGATTAGACTATCGACTCGACTGTAGGCTACAATATATACTAGACTTTAGGTCAGACTAAAGACTACAGACTAGACCAAAGACAAAACTATAGTCTAGACTACAAATGAGACTATAGAATAGACTATGGACTAGACTATAAACTAAGCTATTAACTAGACTATAGACTATACTATAAACAATATTATAGACAAGACTGTAAACTCGAAATCTAAAGACCTTAAAGCGATTTTAATGACATATGATTGTTAATTTTAAATTAAGAGAATATTGAAATATTTTTAAATGAAATTATAAATTGTACTTACAAAATATTGACTGCTGCTGCTGTTGCGTGCTCCAATACTTTAATCAATTCCCGTACATTTTAATCCAGTAAGAATTTTGCGATAATTTTTTATTAAATTACCTTTAACAACAAACACTTTTATTTTATATTTTTAATTGATTTAATATTTTACACTATTTTCATAATTTTCACATTTTATATTAAAATAAAGCACTTTTTTAATTTTATTTGCTATGATTTTGATTTTTTTAAACTTTTTTCTAGATTTTTATTAAATTGCCCATATTATCTATATATACTAGCTTTTTTTATTTAAATATATTTTTAATTTGATCTCACTTTTTTTCAACTTTTTCATATTTTAATAAAATTTTCCATATTTACAAAATTTGCTTGATTTTTTTATTAAAATTTAATTTAAAACAATTAAATTATTTTTTTAAGCTTTTACATTTATTTTCGAATTTTCTTTCACTTTCATTTTTAACTTAATATAGCTTTTTTATATTAAATTGCCCATATTTGCTATATTTTCTTTTCTTTTTTACTTAAATTAAAGCCATTTTTGATTTTTTATTTAAAAACCTTGATTATTTTTTAACAATTGAACACTTTTAAACCGATTTTAGAGATTTATTTGATTTTAAACTTTTTTTAATACATATTTCACTTTTTGCTAAATTTTTCTTTATGAAGACTTATTGAAATTTTATTTTTATTATATGTAGCTTTGAAAAATTTTTACAACCGAACCGAACCGTACCGATTTTTTTTAATTTGTAGCAAAAATTTATATGATAATAGCTGTTAAGTTTAGATTAATGTGAAATGTGAGGTCATTTATCTAATTTTCCTATAGTTTTGAATTTTTTTCAAAATTTATAAAAAAGTAATTTTTGTGAAATGGATTAAGAAATAACTAAAACTTTGTTAATTTAAAATTTGTATCTATAATCTGTTTGATGTTTTATTAATTTCTTTAAAATTATGAACATTTTTCTAGATATATTTAACACAAACATAAAACTAGCCAAAATTATTTATTTTCCCTGATTTACCATAACTCCCTTAAAAAACTTAAAAAGTAAAATTTAAGCATTAACAACTCCTTAGTTAAATCAAATAGCCAAAACAAACCATTAATATATTGTTCAAACCTAAAAACCTAAATAAATCTCTTATAAAAGCTTTATAAATAACAAAACAATAGTTTGTTTAAACAAAAATTTTACAAACCCTGCAACCAACTCATACTAGAGCAAACAAATGAACTCTATTATTCAATTTACTTTAACAATGCAAACAACAATTGTCTCCTATAAACACTCTACTTTAATCAAAACAACAACAACAATGTTAGTAAACCCCTAAAAAACAACAAAAACACTTACTAGTTAATGCAAAAACATTGGAACACATCATAAACAACCATAAGCAACATACTTACACACTTTACATTACTTGCATACAACCTACCTACCTCCCTCTCACAACACAACACTTTTCAAACGAACCTAAAAACGTTCTTAATACAAACAAACAGTCAAACTTTAACTCTAATCACTCCTCATAAAAACTCACTCCTCCTTTATTTTAAAACAAAAACATTTTCGCTAAAAAAATCTTGATAACAACAACAACTTAATATTCTACTGATTCTCAACTAAAGCAACATGTGTTCTCCTTTTGTTGCCCAAATATGTTAAGTTCTAATATAGAGACACTTATTAATGACGTCACATTTTTTTTTTTTACTTTTGCCGCTTTGTAGTTTTCTATTGAAATTTTTTCTAAAACTTTACACCAAAATAACATTTTTCTTACTTAAGTTATGGAAATAATTTTAACACAATTTTGTTTCCCGACAAATTTCCTTTAATTTAACACTAATTTTATTAAAATCCATAAACAATTACGAATTTTCCATATATTATAAAACACGCATTAACGGATTAACTAACGACCACACACGTTTGAACAGAAAACTAAAACTAAAGAGATTTATGAGGAATCAATATGATTTATGCATCAATGACAAATGTCACTCATCTCCCTACACATACACCCTTTATTAATAACTAATACTAATAAGTTAACAATAAGTAACAAGGAAATGGGTGTAAAAGGGAGTGAGTATTATAGCTAAGACAAGAGTAACACACAAACAAATCAATGCAAATTGAGAAATTCGGTGTGAAAAAAGTAAAAACAAAATATTAACAAGTGTTTTACTCTCACAAACACACACACTTGTGTTACTATAAATGCCTATGGTATGCATTTGTTACCAATATTGTTTTTGTTAGAAGATTTGTGAAGAGAAAGAGTGTAATCTTTAAGTTTTCTTGTTGTTGTTAATACAAGAAGGGGAATGAATATTTTTCTTATTTAGAGAATTTGTATCCATCAATTCGCTTAAGCAAGTGTATACGCAAAGTGGGTGTGTGTAGGTTTGTTTTGTGAGGAAGACTTTTTTTGGCTGTTAGTTGTTGTTTCATTATTTTAAGGAATATTTTGTTTAGTTCTCTATTATGATTTTTTGTTCTCGCTAATTGTATTGAAACTGTCTATGTAGTTGTTGTTGCTATGTTATGAGTTTTTGCTTTAAGTTTAAGGTTTTTGCCACAATTTTTTCTAATAAAGGGAGTAGCGAAATGATGATTTGAAAGTGTGGAAATGAGGGAATGTTGTGGGGGAAAAGGGGGGAGAGGGGGGAGGAAAAGCAAGGGAGGAGAGAGAGGAAGGGGGAAAGGGGGGGACAGGAACGAAAACGGAAGGGAGGGCAGAAGGGGGGGGGGGGGGGAAGGGGGGGAAGGGGGGGGGGGGGGGGCAGGGGAAAACGAAGACAGAGAAGGAAAAGGGGGAGAAGGGCGAAAAAGGGCAGAGGAAAGGAAAAAGGGGAAAGAGGGGAGAACGAACGGAGGCGGGACAAAGGAGCACGAAGGCAAGGGAACGAAGGAAGGAAGGAAACGAAGGAAGGAAGGAACGAAGGAAGGAAGGAAGGAAAGAAGGAAGGAAGGAAGGAACGAAGAACGAACGAACGAACGAACGAAGAACGAACGCGAACGAACGAACGAACGAAACGAACGAACGAAACGAACGAAAACGAAAGAACGAACGAACGAACGAACGAACGAACGAACGAACGAACGAACGAACGAACGAACGAACGAACGAACGAACGAACGAACGAACGAACGAACGAAACGAACGAACGAACGAACGAACGAACGAACGAACGAACGAAACGAACGAACGAACGAACGAACGAACGAACGAACGAACGAACGAACGAACGAAAACGAACGAAAACGAACGAACGAAACGAACGAACGAACGAACGAACGAAAAACGAACGAACGAACGAACGAACGAACGAACGAACGAACGAACGAACGAACGAACGAACGAACGAACGAACGAACGAACGAACGAACGAACGAACGAACGAACGAAACGAACGAACGAACGAACGAACGAACAACGAACGAACGAACGAACGAACGAAAACGAACGAACGAAACGAACGAACGAACGAAGAACGAACGACGAACGAACGAACGAACGAACGAAAGAACGAACGAAACGAACGAACGAACGAACGAACGAACGAACGAAAAACGAACGAACGAACGAACGAACGAACGAACGAACGAACGAACGAACGAAACGAACGAACGAACGAACGAACGAACGAACGAACGAACGAACGAACGAACGAAGAACGAACGAACGAACGAACGAACGAACGAAGAACGAACGAACGAACGAACGAACGAACGAACGAACGAACGAACGAACGAACGAACGAACGAAACGAAGAACGAACGAACGAACGAACGAACGAACGAACTAACGAACGAACGAACGAACGAACGAACGAAACGAACGAACGAACGAACGAACGAACGAACGAACGAAAACGAAACGAACGAACGAACGAAAACGAACGAACGAACGAACGAACAAAACGAACGAACGAACGAAACGAACGAACGAACGAACGAAGAAACGAACGAAAGAACGAAAACGAACGAACGAAACGAACGAACGAACGAACGAACGAACGAACGAACGAACGAACGAACGAACGAACGAACGAACGAACGAACAAACGAACGAACGAACGAACGAACGAACGAACTAACGAACGAACGAACGAAGAACGAACGAACGAACGAACGAACGAACTAACGAACGAACGAACGAACTAACGAACGAACGAACGAACGAACTAACTAACGAACGAACGAACGAACGAACGAAACGAACGAACGAACGAACTAACGAACGAACGAACTAACGAACTAAACGAACTAACTAAACTAACGAACTAAACTAACGAACGAACGAACTAAACTAAACGAACTAAAACGAACAACGAACTAACTAACTAACGAACTAACTAACTAACTAACTAACTAACTAACTAACTAAACTAACTAACTAACTAACTAACTAAAACTAACTAACAACTAACTAACTAACTAACTAACTAACTAACTAACTAACTAGGTAGGTAGGTAGGTAGGTTGATAGGAGGATGTATACTACATCAAATCCGAAGAAATACACCTAGGCCACTATCGGGCCTGTTGTGCGCTCCAATTCAAAAAAAAAAAAAAAAAAAAAAAAAAAAAAAAATTGTTCACTGAATGTATTATTTTTCCATGTTCAGAAACTCAGTTTCCTGGACGTAATTCCTAAGAATCTTCCAATCGGTGTTGGTTAAGAATGTTATTTCTGGAATAACATCACTTCCAAGATACTTGGATCTAACTTCGACGAATGCCTGACAATGGCAAAGAAAGTGCTCCAGAGTTTCACTGTCCTCTCCACATGCTCTACATTCGTCTGAATTCGCACGTCCAATTTTGTATAGATGTGCTCGTAATCCTGTGTGTCCACTGAGAATACGTACCATCATACTAACCTCAGACTTGCTCATTTTGAGAAGATTTCTCGTCTTGCTCTCATCAGGGTCACCCCATAGAATCTTTGTGGTTCTACCCACCGTTTCATTATTCCAAGAGGCCTTATGGGATTCTCTCATCCATATTTTTAATTCAGCTTTTGTTGCGTCGAATGGTTTTGCGTTTGTCAGGTTAACTACATCGAGCTCCCTTCCCTTTAAAGCTATTACATTCGCCCTTTCGTTGCCGACTACTCCCGAGTGGCCTGGTACCCATATGATGTGAACCTTACCTCTGGGAGAGTATTCAGTTAAAGCTTTCTTACAATCCAATACAGTCTTAGATTTAATTCTATCACCTGATATCGCACAAATTGCCTTCTGGCTGTCGGTAAATATATTAAGCCCTGTGGGCGCCATATTTATTCTAATCCAATTTACACATTCCGTTATTGCTCGTACTTCTGCCTGGAAGCTTGTGTTATGATTAGGTAAACGGTGGTATATTTCTGTTTCTGGGTCTTCAATATAGAACCCCAGATCCACTTTGTCCCCTAATTTAGAGCCATCCGTGTAGCAACGGATTCCTACTGGTATTTGCTCTAATGTTCCGCTTGACCAAGACATTCTATCTGGGATTAGCGTTTCAAAGTTTCCGACATATTCAGTGTCTGGTATGCGATCAGGCACGTCCGATGAATGTGTATAACCTTCCAATGTGTCCAGTATACATTGATGACGTGTCCTATAACCGTTTTTGGCCAGTTCGCCTAAAGTAAAGAGCCGTTCGGCTGTAAGCGCCGCCTCATATCTTATATATGTTTCAATGGGTGGAATATCTAGCAACGTTTCCAGAGCCTTGGTTGAAGTAGTACACATGGCACCACTTATACCCAAGCAGCATGTACGCTGAACTCCCTGCAGTAGTTTGATATTACACTTTTTGTCCAAAGCACTCCACCAAATTATTGAAGCATAAGCTAGAATTGGTCTAATTACACTTTTATAAAGCCAATTTGTCATAGTAGGACTAAGACCCCATTTCATGCCTATGGTTCTCCTACATATCGCCCAGCACCGATGTGCCTTGTTGATCCTATCCTCTATGTGGTGTCTCCATTTTAATTTCCGGTCAAGTATTACACCTAAGTACTTAACTTTGTCTGTCACCGGTATCTTCTTGCCCAAGAAGCAAGGTTCAGTATATGTAGAAATTTTTGTCTTTCTTGTGAAAAGACAGATTTCCGTCTTCGCCGGGTTAACATTGAGGCCTCTCGGTTGAGCCCAGCTCAAGGCCGTATTCAGAGCCTCCTCAGCTCTTCTACACAAGTAATTTGGATCCTTTCCCTTTAAAAGTATTACGACATCGTCTGCATAGCAGACAGGTCTAAGTCCTTTCTCGGTTAGGGTCCTTAGGAGGCTATTAATCGTGGTGACCCAGAGTAAAGGTGACAAAATGCCACCCTGTGGTATACCGCGAAATACCTTTTTCCTGATAGTTATATCGTACATCTCGCAGCTTATCCATCTGTTCCTTAGCATGTAGTTGATCCAGTTACGGAGCACCCGGTCAACATAAAACTGGTCTAGGGATTGGATAAGGGTATCAGTGTGCACGTTATTGAAAGCGCCTTCGATGTCAATGCATACTGCCAGTGTATACAGTTTGCTATCGAAAGATTCACTTATGTAGTGGACAACTTCATTTAAAGCGGTTTCCACCGATCGTCCCTTTACATAAGCATGCTGCTTATATTTAAGGTCATTGTATGGTATGCTGCTTTTAACCATGCTATCGACTATCCGTTCCAAGGTTTTAAGTAGGAAGGACGTAAGACTTATCGGTCGATAGGACTTAGGTGTCGCATAGCTAGGTTTCCCTGGTTTGGGTATAAATATTACCTTTGCATCCTGCCATTTAACTGGGGTATATGCCAATTTTAAGCATGCAGTGAATATCTGTGACAGATGTACGGAAACCAGTCCCGCCTCCATCTGCAAAAGTGCCGGGAAAATTCCATCCGGCCCTGCAGCTTTATAGGGAGCAAAGCTCTTGATTGCCCCTTTAACCATGTCAGTTGTAATAACTATTTCCGTGTTACCCTCCCCTTCCTCCAATATCGGTTCATCTATGTTATTCGATATACCGGGTGGGAAATGAGAATCCATTAGGAGTTTCATTGTCTCCTCCATATCCTCAAGCCTCCTGCCCGTGTCATCGATCATAGATTCCGGTTGGACATGAGTTTTGGATAGGAATTTTTTTATCTTCGATACGTCATTTACGCTATCTACCTGTTCACAGAAAAGTTTCCAGGAGTCTCGTTTGGCTTTTCGAACGATTTTCTTATATTCACCAAGTTTATTACGATACTCATCCCAGTATACTGCGGTCTTTTTACGCCGTGCCCGGTTAAATAGTTTGCGAAGAGTCTTCCCAAGGTTCCGGATCTCCCCAGTTACCCAGGGTTTTTCCTGGGCAGATCTCCGCTCTCGCAGAGGGCAGCTGTCCTCGAACGATTCAACCAGGGCACTTGTGAACGTTTCCACTTTGGCATCTATATCCTCTTTATTTCGACATTGAAAAGTATCCTGACCTAAACGGTTCTTTAGTAAGGCCCCGAACATTGTCCAATTAGTTTTAGACTTATTCCGAAACTTTATCGGCTTTGGTGGTGGCCTTAGTATTTTGAATCTTATGTACCGATGATCAGAAAAGGAGTGCTCGTCCGAAACTCTCCAATCCTGAATTTCGTTTATAAGCTCTTCTGAACATATAGTTATATCTAATACTTCTTCTCTGATTCTATTGACGAAGGTAGCTTTATTACCTAAGTTCAATGTTATCAAGTCTTTAGTATTAAAGAAATCCATGAGGGCTTGTCCCCTGCGATTGGTGTTTGTACTACCCCAAGCTACATGATGCGAGTTGGCATCACAACCTATTACAATTTTCTTATTTTTCCTTTGTGCCTCTTCAACCAGTTTCATCAGATCCGACGTTGGTGGTAGGGTCGGAGAATCGAAAGGCAGGTAAATAGATGCAAGGAATATGTTGCCTCGACCTTGCTTCAGCACCGTTGCATCCGATGTTGATAATCCTGTTGAGAGGAGAAAACATAAGTTCTTGTGACATAAGATACATGTTCTCGGGCGAGATCCTGTATCAGCGTAGAAAAGTTGGAAATTTACGTGATTTAATCCAGAAACCTTGTTGCGAATCGTCCAAGGTTCCTGGATTAAAGCTATATGTATTTTACCTGTGTTGATTTTAGCCATCAGAGCGTTGGTAGCTGTCTCGCTCCGATGGAGGTTTATTTGGATAACCTCAATCATGGTCATCCATTAAACTGTCTTCCAGCGAGTTGGTGGTCACCTCCTCGCTCTTTGGATTTGACTCCTCCGGATAGCCTGAAGTGGCTATTAATGCAGTGAGTACTGTTGATGGCACTGCGGTGTCCTTATCAGGCATAGGAATAGCAGTATTTTTAATAGACACATTCCCAATTCTGGAGAGCATTGCTGTTCTGTCTTCTGGCGGGTGAGTGATTTCCTCCTCGCTTTTAGGATTTGACTCCTCAACATTGCTAGTACTTGCTAATGATGCTTTGGGTACTGTCTTAGGTGTTTTAGTGTCCTTGTCGGGGCCGGTTTTGACAGCCCTTTCAATCGGCGCCTTCCCAATTTTGGAAAGGGCAACTACACTTTCTTCTGGCGAGTTAATGGTAAATTCCTCGATTTTAGGATTTGACTCCTCAACGTTATCAGTAGTGGATACTGTGGTCTTAGGTTTTTTAGTGTCCTTTTCGAGGCTTGTTGTAACAGCCCTTCCAATCGGCACCTTCCCAATTTTGAATATGACAGATTTAGAGGCGAAGTAAGCCCTACCTTTATTCTTGGCAAGACTAGCCATGGATTTCTGGTCGATACCTATTACAAATAAAGTTCCCTCAGGTTCTTCTTTCCTGTAAAAGACATCCCATTTTTCCACGGCCAGCTCAGCATTTTGACCTCCAAGAATTTCCAGTATACGTTCATTAGCCAGTTTACTGCCCCATCCTTTTATGTAGACAGTGGACTTTAGGAGCACCGGAAGCTCGCTCTTCTTTGCCAACTAACTAACTAACTAACTAACTAACTAACTAACTAACTAACTAACTAACTAACTAACTAACTAACTAATCAGAAATTATAGAATTTTTCACAAAAAATTTAAGAAAAATTGTGGATTAAACCTGGTCTTACAATAAAATTATATGATATTTTAAGGCAAATTTAATTTTTTTGGAACCTAAAGTTAAGAAACGTTGTAAAATTGTTTAAAAATTCGGATTAAAGTAAAATTATTTTATTTGTAAAATAATGAAATTCTTAATATTTAGGGTTAAAAATTAATTTTTTAGAAAATAAGGAAATTTTTAATATTTGAGGTTTAAAATTCATTTTGTGAAAAAATGTTCTGAAAATTATAATTTCAACAAATTGTAATTGTTTTAAGAAAAAACTAAGAAAAGTTGCAAAATTTTTTAGAAATAATTTTATTTTATATTTTAATAACAATATATTATTATTTTCTCAACAGAAAGGATTTTTTATAAAAAAAATAAAGATAATTTTTTAATGCAAAAAGAAATTTGATTTATGTAATTACAGTGGACGTCCACTAGTACGAATTATATAGTGTCAGGCCCTTTCGTAATACCGAAAAATTCGTATTATTGAACAACACATTTTGTATGTTTAAATTCAAATAATACACATAAAATATTGGATTTTATTTATTTTTGTTATATTTTTCATGAAAAATTACATAACGGAACAAAATATAATAAATGTTTATTATTTTAAATAAATTTCTTGTACATAAACAGGCATAAAAGGGACATATTTACCTATATGAATTGTTAATTTTGATAGTATCGTGAGTCCAATGGTTGAAATGAGATATATGTAGAAGGTTTTAAATTTTAATGTTTTTAAAAAGATGTGTGCCAAAGACAATTTGCAATTTACATATGTGTTCTAAAATGTATTAAAATGATTACAGATTACATAAAACTTTTATTAGAAACTTGAATGGAATATACCACAATTCTCTAATTTATAATTTTCTCTTAAAAATTAGAATAGTTATCCTTAAACCCATTGTTTGGAATGTGGAGTCACACTACTTTCAAAATTAACAGTTCATACATACATATGTATATAAATATCATTTTACTTATTAAAAAATCCATCATTTAACATCGATGTTTATTACATTGTAAAATGATTCTTACGGCTTTTTCAATAACAGCGCTTTTGAGGCTTCAATATTGTTCTCAGCAGAGTTATTGTCGTGAACTAATAAAATACTTTCCTCATTGGCGTTATCATCCAATTTAATTTCTTCTCTTGGGTCATCAAAATTCCAATAAAATAAATTAATAACACTAAATAATTGTTGATTTGTAAATATACATGCAGTAAATTGTGTGTATAGGATTTTTAAAAATACAAAACACTTGTAATAAATACAAAAAAACTTCAAAATTACTGAGCTTAAGGTGAATGATACCGAAATAATAAAATAAAAACATAATAAAAACTTCATTCATACGTAAATAAAACCAAAATTCCCATAAAAAATGCGTTATTCGTACTATCGAACAGAAAAATTGTGACTTTATTCGTACTATAGAGTAGACAATGCAACAATTTTGCCATTCGTATTATTGGACATTCGTAATAAAGAGTATACGTACTATTGGACGTCCACTGTATATCAAATTTAAACAATTTGAGAAAAATCTAAAAAGGTGTTAAAATTGCTTTAAAATGCGTTTTAAAGAAAACATAAGTTAATTTAGCAGCTTTTTCTATAAAAAATTAGCTAAAATTCTTTAATTTTATAAATATTTACAGTTGTGGTAAAAACAATGAAATCCTTAATGTTTCCGGATACAAAAATAATTTTTTTAAAATTTTTTCAATAACTATAATTTAAAAGAAATTTAATTTTTTTAGCAAAAGTTAGGAAAACTTGTAAAATTGTTTTAAATTGAGTTTGCAACTTAAAATCTTAATTAAAAGTATTTTTTTAATATTAGATTAAAACTATGAGAATTTCGTATTTAAAATTTTTCTAAGAAAAATAGATTTTAAGAAAATAATTTTAAAAAATAAAAAATACTTTTGTTAATAAAAGATTTGATTTAATGAAGCAAATTTTAAAATCTTTAATATTTCTAGTTAAAAAGTAATTTAACAACAGAAAAAAAGAAAATTGCTGCGAAAGGTTTATGAGACTTAAAGCAAAAGTTATGTTTTTAAACTAAAAGTAAAGATATTTTTTAATTAATAAAGAATTTTTAAAAGAAATAATAAAATAAAATTAAAAAATTTTAAATGGCTGAAAAACTGTTACAAAAGACTTGCAACAATTTTTAAATACAAATTTTGAACAAAATTTGATTTAAAACTTTAATTAAAAAAAAGCTAAAAAAATAAAGTAATCAAATCTATTGAACGGAGTTAGATTTGTAAAATGTTTATTAAATAAAAAATCTTGTCGAAAATCCAATAAAATTTCCTTATAAGAAGTATGTAATTAATATGTTTAGATTTGCTTTAAAAAAATACATTGGTTTCTTATAAGAATTGAAACCCCGTTTTAAGCAAATTATTAACAAAATTCTTAGTTAACATTAACCTTAAGCAAAACTTCCACAACAATAAAATTCTCTAAGAAATTTTGCTAATTTCCAGCAGAAAGTTTTAATATTAATAAAAATATTTCTAAAAGACAAAAACACAAACTTACATAAAACTAGCCAACACTATCTACTTTCCCTGGTTTAACATAACTCCCTTAAAAGAACTTAAAAAGTAAAAGTTAAACATTAACAAACTCCTTAGTTTAATCATATGGACCAAACAAACCATTAATATATTGCTTAAACCTTTAAACCTAAATAAATCTCTTTAAATAACAAAACAATTGTATATTTAAGCAAAAATTATACAAACATTACAATCCCTGCAAGCGACTCATACTAGAGCAACCAAATGAACTCTATTATTCAATTTACCTTAAAAATGCAAACAACAATTGACTCCTATAAACACTCCAATATAACCAAAAACAACAACAACAATTGTCTCCTACAAATACTCTATTTTCACCAAACACAACAACAACAATGTTAGTAAACATCACACAGTTAAGGCAAAAACATTGCAATACAACATAAACAACAAAAACAATAAGCAACATACTTGACACAACATACCTCCCTCCCTCTCACAACCCAACACTTTTCAAACGAACCTAAACAACTTCTTAAAACAAACACTCAAACTTTAACTCTAATCACTCCTCATAAACACTAACTCCCCCTTTATTTTAAAACAAAAACACTTTCGCTAAAAAAATCTTAACAATAACAACAACTTAATATTCTACTGACCCTCAACTAAAGCAACGTGTGTTCTCCTTTTGTTGCCCAAATATGTTAAGTTCTAGTATAGAGACACTTATTAATGACGTCACATTTTTTTCTCTTCACTTTTGCCGCTTTGTAGTTTTCTATGGCAAATTTTTCAAAAACTTTACACCAAAATAACTTTTTTCTTACTTGAGTTATGAAAATAATTTTAACACAATTTTGTTTCCCGGCAAATTTCCTTTAATTTAACACTAATTTTATTAAAATCCATAAACAATTACTAATTTTAATTATTTTATAAAACACACATTAACGGATTAACTAACGACCACACACGTTTGAACAGAAAACTAAAACTAAAGAGATTTATGAGGAATCGATATGATTTATGCATCAATGGCAAATGTCACTCATCTCCCTACTCATACACCCTTTATTAATAACTAATACTAATAAGTTAACAATAAGTAACAAGGAAATGGGAGTTAAAGGGAGCTAAGACAAGAGTAACACACAAACAAATCAATGCAAATTGAGAAATTCGTTGTGAAAAAAGTAAAAACAAAATATTAACAAGTGTTTTACTCTAACAAACACACACACTTGTGTTAATATAAATGCCTATGGTATGCATTTGTTACCAATATTGTTTTTGTTAGAAGATTTGTGAAGAGAAAGAGTGTAATCTTTAAGTTTTCTTGTTGTTGTTAATACAAGAAGGGAAGGAATATATTTTTTTATTTAGACTCTAAATTTTAGAGAATTTTTGTCCATCAATTTACTTAAGCAAGTGTATATGCAAAGTGGATGTATGTAGGTTTGTTTTGTGAGGAAGACTTTTTTTGGCTGTTAGTTGTTGTTTTATTATTTTAAGGAATATTTTATTATAGTTTTCTATTATGATTTTTTGTTCTCGCTAATTGTATTGAAACTGTCTATGTAGTTGTTGTTGTGTTGTGAGTTGTTGCTGTAAGTTTAAGCTTTTTGCCGTAATTTTGTTCTAATGAAGGGAGTAAGGTAATGTTAATGATTTAGAAAGTGTGTTAATAATGTTGTTGGTTGTTGTTGTAAAATATTGTTTAGTTTTTTTTTTATAGAAAAGCAAGGTAGTGGATAAGAGTAAGTGTCTCAATATATAAATTAGTTTTTTTGTATTTTCTGTTTATTTTAAACAATTTTGCATTAACTAAATGAAGTCTACTTATGTATGTATTTTTTTTATTTAGGGTTTTATTAAGTTGGTTGTTGTTTTTGTTAGTAAAAGCCAATATAATTTTAAAAATAATTTGTTTTAATGATTTTAAAAAGTTTTATTAATAAGTTTATTGTTAATATTGTTAAAATTAATGTTATGATTTCTATTGCTATTCTTTGTTTTACACAAAAAAATGAAGTGAGAATATTTAATAATAATATTTTTGTTAAAATTTATTTGTATAAAAAACACACTAAAAAGAAGAATTCTTTAAATTTGCTAAAGAATAATACAGCATTAAATAAATTTTGTTAACAAATTTTACAAAAATTAAAAACAAGAAACTGATAAACAGTAATTATTGCTGATAAAGAAAAATTCCAGTAAATTTGGTAAGTTTAAAGTAAATTATAAGAAAGTTTCTTTAAAATTACAATACTTTTAGTAACCCAGCAGGAAATGAAGCGATAATTGACTTAATGCAACCAGTACTAATACTAGAACATTAGATATTAGTACAAATTGGATTAGAGTTTAGGATGGAAAAGCTCTAGTACTAGAATTAGTTAAAAGACGCCACTTGTAGATTGATTTTTATTGGACATGTGTTGGAAAAAAAAAAATTTAAATTATTAAAATATAATTTTCAAATATTTTGCATAAAGAAAACTATATTTTCAAAGATGTCCCTTCAAATCAGAGGATAAATAGTGCATAAAAATTAAGGTCCAATTAACTGCAGTTCCCTATATAAATACATCTATTAAATTTAAAAACTGCTATAAGGATTACAAAAGAGCGAAACCATCAATTATGACGAATTTTTGTGAATATTAAGACTTGTAATAAACTGGTTCTAAAGAACCCAAAAAAGTCCAAGTGTACTAGTATAAGTCTAAAATTAATAGTACTAGTAATCAACATTAATTTGAGCAGTAAGATGCTATAGGAAAGTTTACAGTTGGTAACTAGATCTGGCGATTTTGGTAACTAGTAAAATACTAGTTTGGTACTAGGTTCCATTTCCGTGCAGGGTGTTATAACACAGCAAAGTTATACTTATTAATAAAATTTGTTATATCATCTGAAAGTTTAATCTGTTGTCTTTAAAATAAAGGTTTAATCTCAGTTATATCATTTTTTCTTAAAGAAATCTATAGCTTGTTAATTATTTAAAAAAAAGCAAAAATTTACTTTTTTGACATTTTTATTACTTTTAGCACATTTTTCCCAAGAACTCTAAGCATATTTGGTATTATAAGAAAGGGGGATTAAAAAACTCTTTAAAATTGATTTCAAAAATTCATTTGTTAAAGAAATAACATAAAAAATTTTGTAATTTTTGAGTTGCTTTTCAAAATTTTATCTAAAAATATTTAATAAAATTGTAAAGTAGGAATCAATGTGAAAGTTTAATATATTTTAAGACATTTATTCTGAAAATTTTTATTCTTTCATCAATATTTAATAAGCTGCAACCAACAAATAAAAATATACTTTTTGGGATTACATATTATGATTTTTAAAACAATTTTTCCAAAGAACTCTAAGCATATTTGATATTATATGAAAGATTTTTAAAAAACTCTTTAAAAAACATTTCAAAAATAGATTTTTTAGAGAAAATTTTTTACAAATTTTGTAATTTTGGGAAAATTTTTTTGATTTTTTCAAAGTTTAAGCTAAAAATATTTAATAAAATTAATAAAAATGCATTTGTTATAAACCTCATATAATTTAAACGAAATGATTTGTTGCCTTTTTTTGAAATTGTATTTAATTTGTTAATTATTAAAATTTTTCCTAAACTATTTTCCATATAATATTATAATGTTAAACAAAATTATTTAAATAATTATAATATTTATGCAGAAATATGTTTAAATTCATAAGCTCACCATTACTATAAACACAATACTACATAATTTTGTGGCATTTTTGCAACAAATATTAAAATCAAACTAAAATACTTAAAAAATTTCATGTAAAAAAATTAAATTAAATTCAATTGTCTTGATTTCTTTGTACATATTAATATTTTGAATATTAAAAATTATTTTATTTATTAAAATAAATCACATTTTTAACAAGGATTTTATAGAGAAATGAGTTATAATTGCTTTAATAACTAGAATATTTATTAAGTTATTTTAAGTTTAAGAAAAATTCAAGATAAGTGAGATTAAATAGAAGGAAAATTTGCTATTTAAAACTTTAATTTTGTTAGTTTTTATGAGAAAATTATTTTATATTTAAATATTAAAAAACAACTTTTCTTTATAATTTTTTCCCTCATTATAAGTTTAGGGAAGTTATATGGTTTTGAAAAATTTCAAATAAAATTTGAACTAATTTGAATTTCCAAAAACGGAAAACCAAGTTTTAGAAGCTTAATATTTAGTTGAAAAGTATATTAATTTGAACTACATATTAAACTTAAGTAATTTTAGGTAAACATTTGAAAATTTTCAAAAATGTTGATGAAATTTACAAAATTTTAAATAAATTAAAAAATTTTAGGACTATTTTTGTAACTTTTTTAAAAGTTTCTTTTAAAGACCTTTCATATCATACCAAATATTGTTATATTCACTTTACAAAATTATGTAAAAAATCTTAAAACTCTTTGAAAAAATAAACTTTTTATTCTACAAACCAGTTGAGCTAATATTGATGATAGGACAACAATTTTTAAGAAACTTTAAAACAAAATTAACTTTCATAACATATGAAATAAACTTTCATATCATATAAAATAAACTTTCATATCATATGAAATCATCAATAACTTATTTTTACTCTCGGCAAAAGACAGCCACTCTAATGTTCATTTACACTTATGTACGTTCTTTACACTAACCAGTAAATATCAAAAATAATAACTAAACTCGCTATCCTGCCCTCCAAAAAGCCACAATAATAACTAGGAACTTTAATACTAAACTAAACTAAGCTTTTTAATACAATGATTACAAGAAAACCAAGAAAATTTTGCTTAAACAATAGATTTTTAATAAATTTAAACTAAAAGCTTTAAAAGTTCTCATACAATAGCTTTTTTGCAACAAAAATTCTATCAACATTACAACACTTGTATAAAAAACATAACATTACAAATAAATAATCTCTATTATTGAATTTAACTTCAAATGCAAACAGCAATTGTCTCTCACAAACACTTTACTTTAACCAAAAACAACAACAATGTTAGTAAACCCCCAAACACCAAAAAAAACTCTTACTAGACATCAAACAGTTAATGCAAAAACATTGCAACAAACCATAAACAACTGAACAATAAGCAACATACTTGCACACCTTAACATACTTGCACACAACCTACCCACCTCCCTCTCTCAACACGACACTTTTCAAACGAACCTAAACAACCTCTTAAAACAAACACTCAAACTTTAACTCTAATCATTCCTCATAAACTCTCACTCCCCCTTTATTTTAAAACAAAAACACTTCCACTAAAAAAATCTTAATAACAACAACAACTTAATATTATACTGACCCTCAGCTAAAGCAACACGTGTTCTCCTTTTGTTGCCCAAATATGTTAAGTTCTAGTATAGAGACACTTATTAATGACGTCACATTTTTTGTTTTCACTTTTGCCGCTTTGTAGTTTTCTATGGCAAATTTTTCAAAAACTTTACACCAAAATAACTTTTTTCTTACTTGAGTTATGAAAATAATTTTAACACAATTTTGTTTCCCGACAAATTTCCTTTAATTTAACACTAATTTTATTAAAATCCATAAACAATTAGTAATTTTAATTATTTTATAAATCACGCATTAACGGATTAACTAACGACCACACACGTTTAAACAGAAAACTAAAACTAAAGAGATTTATGAGGAATCAATATGATTTATGCATCAATGACAAATGTCACTCATCTCCCTACACATACACCCTTTCTTAATAACTAATACTAATAACACAACATTAAGTAACAACCCTTCAAACATTTAGAAGACAAAACTATTGCGCATCACCCCAGACGCCACGTCAGAAACACTTCTGGACGATTGTCAGACGAGGACGCACATTTTACAAAAACAAAATACATTGATTTCGAATTTTCGTCTTCTAGAAATATACTTTTAAGTTACTTCCGGATTATAGTTAGAAGAGTGCATCCATTTTGCTTAAACAAAAAACCATGACTGTTGAATTTATTTCATCTGGAAGTATACGTTTTAGTGACTTCTGAATGAGAGTTGGGTGAGAACACACATTTTACAATAACAAAATACATTGTTTCCTAATTTGTATCTTCTTGATTTGTATGTTTATGTCACTTCTGGAAGACAGTTTGAAGAGTGTTCACATTAATGTTGTATTTTATTCATCTGGAAATGTGGATTGTAGTCACTTCTGTACGATTGTCAGACGAGAGCACACATTTTACAAAAACAAAATACATTGATTTCTAGTTTTCCGTCTGGAAGTATACTTTTAGGTTACTTCCGGATGACAGTAAGAAGAGTACAAAAACAAAAAAATATAAATACTCCATTTTTTAGCGTGAACGCGAAAAAATAAAAATAAATAATGCAGAAATTTTGCTAAGTTCAGTGATGTTTTGTGTTTTGTCCAGTCATGTTCAGTTTTAATTATTCATTGTAAAACTTAAATGAGTTATTGAATAATATTGATAATATTTATAGCAAAATAATGTAATATTTATAGCAAAATAGTGTATATAAGTAATAAAAAAAACCTATTTGACAGTGTTATGTTAAAACATTAAGAAGGTTTTGTTAATTGGTGAAGTTTATTAAATATATTCCAAAAAGTAATTATCCTCAAGGATTATATAAATAAAATTAAAAAGTAAGTTGTCATATTTTACATTAAAATACTATTTTAGGAATAAGTTAACAACTCTAAACGGCTTCCATTTTCATTATTTTTAAACGAAGTCTAATATGTTTAATTAAAAATGATTTTATATTAAATTTCGTCTCTCTATTAATTGGTTTAGGAGTTATAAGCATTTAAAGACTTTTTCAAGTTGTACGTTTCGGCTTTCATTTGATGAATATTGCATTTTTAACTTCCAATATTTTTTAAACTATTTGCGCGTTTAGGTCCTGTTTCTAGATTACGTATGATCACTATGAGCTAAAATTTTATTTGTATTTCATTATCGTAACAAAAAAAATGCATTAAAATTTTACTTAAGTATTTAAACGCTAGCTGGAATCATTATATTCAAATTAATACTACTGTTTTATACATAAATTATTTTTCGACTTCACTTGACACGAAATTGCCCATATAAGATATTTAATATTAAAATCAAATATTTTTAAAACCACCTTTTTTAAATACAATTTTATTAATTTTCATATAGCTTTGGATTTAATTATTCTAATTATAGGCCTTTACTAATATTTTTAAGTTTTTGAAAGTGTATAACTCCTTAATTAGAAGAGAGCAAACAAAAAATAGTATTGCAGTATTAGTGTCAAAAGCAATATCCCGTTTAGGGTCGTTAAGGTGTTTCTATCGTTAATGACTGTAAATAGTTTTAAAAATAATCCATGACTTAGTAATTTCAGATCTTTATAGACGGTTTAATTCCAAGTTATTTAAAAAATGTTCATGAAAGGTAATGTTTTTATTGATTCAAAACAATAAATAAATAAATTTTTAATTATTTTATTTTTTTTTTAGAAAGCAGTAGCTAATATTGTACCCCCTATTAAAATACTTCTAACCGAATTAAAATATAAAAAAGGGATCTGGTAAGTCTGGTATGTCTTATTTCGGTTCCATTAAAAATGTCGATTATTTGCAGAAAATGTAAAAAATGGATCTGAACGTTTAAATTTCGGTGGGAAATGATCAATAGATCATAAGAGAATCCCATTTTTATTGCTTCCTAAAGTATAACAGGTAATTTCAAGAAATACAAAAGTATGTACATATATTCAATATTAATTATAACATTATTTTTATTTATTTCGTTGAAGGATTAATGCGTTCCAAAATATAACTCTTACAATTTGATGGATTGATCATAAAATTTATGAAGAACTACAAAAATATTTTAGAGTCCAACGTTTTACAATTTTTGGAAGTATACCAGTCAACAGTTGGAATATTAATACAGATTTCCTGAAAATTATCTTATTATAAGGTAATAATTCCAAATTTTTGATACATATGTACATTAGTACTCACTCTGTATGGAAAGCAAAAACGTGTTTTTGTTACCCCTCTCAAAATTTACCTTGCTTTGTTTTATGATAATTCCCAAAATATTTTAAGTCTAGCGATGTCCGTTCGTGAGCTGGACCAAATTAAAAAAAAGGTATTTTGGAATTATTTTTTTTTTTAATTTTTGTTTGTTTTTTTTTTTAATTTTGTTTCGGTCTAATGTACATATATTACTTTTTGCGATTAGTTGTTAAATCTGTTATTTTTTCTACTATTTTTATTTCAATTATTTCAATAAAAACTATAAAATTTCATTTTATTTAGATTTATTTTTATAGATTTTATTTTGGTGAGTATACAAATAGAAGAAGAGAAAACTCATCTTCTAGAAGACGAGAATACTCATCTTCTAGAAGAAGAGAATACTCATCTTCTAGATGATGAGAAAACTCATCTTCTAGATGATGAGAAAACTCATCTTCTAGAAGATAAGATATGAACACTTCTAGATGATACTAAGTAGTCACTTCAAAAAGTGACTTCCTAGTTACATCTAGAAGAGTCTTTGGCAATACCTTACTTCCAAGAGTCATCTAGAAGTTTCTTCTGCGGGTCTTCCAGAAGAATATTCCACGTTACTCTTAGACGTTCCCCAGCTCGGCATCAGTTCTTCCCGACTGGTGACAAGAATTCTTATACTTCCGCAACATCGCTGGCGAGCTTTTAGCACGTTTGGAAGTTTCATACGGGTAACTTCCGCAATAGAAAATGTTTGTAGGGAAGGAAATGGGAGTTAAAGGGAGTGAGTATTAGCTAAGACAAGAGTAACACACAAACAAATCAATGCAAATTGAGAAATTCAGTGTGAAAAAAGTAAAAACAAAATCTTAACAAGTGTTTTGCTCTAACAACCACACACACTAGTGTTAATATAAATGCCTATGGTATGCATTTTTTACCAATATTGTTTTTGTTAGAATATTTTTGTGAAGAGCAAGAGTGTAATCTTTAAGTTTTGTTGTTGTTGTTAATACAAGACCCTTCAAACATTTAGAAGACAAAACTATTGCGCATCATCCCAGACGCCACGTCAGAAACACTTCTGGACGATTGTCAGACGAGAACGCACATTTTACAAAAACAAAATACATTGATTTCGAATTTTCGTCTTCTAGAAATACACTTTTAAGTTACTTCCGGATGATAGTTAGAAGAGTGCATCCATCTTGCTTAAACAAAAAACCACGACTGTTGAACTTTTTTCATCTGGAAGTATACGTTTTAGTGACTTCTGTATGAGAGTTGGGTGAGAACACACATTTTACAATAACAAAATACATTGTTTCCTAATTTGTGTCTTCTTGATTTGTATGTTTATGTCACTTCTGGAAGACAGTTTGAAGAGTGTTCAGATTAATGTTGTATTTTATTCATCTGGAAGTGTGGATTTTAGTCACTTCTGGACGATTGTCAGACGAGAGCACACATTTTACAAAAACAAAATACATTGATTTCTAGTTTTCGCCGTCTGAAAGTACAAAAACAAAAAAATATAAATACTCCATTTTTTAGCGTGAACGCGAAAAAAAATAAAAATAAATAATGCAGAAATTTAGCTAAGTTCAGTGATGTTTTGCGTTTTGTCCAGTCATGTTTAGTTTTAATTATTCATTGTTAAACTTAAATGAGTTATTGAATTTAATATTCATAGAAAAATAGTGTAATTAATATAATGTGAATCTTAAGTAATAAAAAACAATATGACAGTGTTGTGTTAAAAGTCAACTGTTAATAATCATTTAAGAAGGTTTTGTTAATTGGCGAAGTTTATTAAATATATACCAAAAAGTAATTATCTTCAAGGATTATATAAATAAAATTAAAAAGTAAGTTGTCATATTTTACATTAAAATACTATTTTAGGAATAAGTTAACAACTCTAAACGGCTTCCATTTCCATTATTTTTAAACGAAGTCTAATATGTTTAATTAAAAATGTTTTTATATTAAATTTCGTATCTCTCTTAATTGGTTTAGGAGTTATAAGCATTTAAAGACTTTTTCAAGTTGTACGTTTCGGCTTTCATTTGATGAACATTGCATTTTTAACCTATTTAGATTTATTTGAGTTAAATCTTAACTTTCAATATTTTTTAAACTATTAGCGCGTTTAGGTCCTGTTTCTAGATTACGTATGATCACTTTGAGCTAAAATTTTATTTGTATTTCATTATCGTAACAAAAACAAAATACATTAAAATTTTTACTTAAAGAATTCAAACGCTATCTGGAATCATTATATTGAAATTAATACTACTGTTTTATACATAAATTATTTTTTGACTTGGGTTACTCGACACGAAATTGCCCATATAAGATATTTAATATTGAAATCAGATATTTTTAAACCCACCTTTTTTAAATAAATACAATTTTATTAATTTTCATATAGCTTTGGATTTAATTATTCTAATTATAGGTACTTTTTTAGTTATTAACACCAGGTCTTTCTATGACCTATCATATGATACTAATATTCTTAATATTGAGCATGCCGTTCCCAAGATATTAAACCTAAGTAGATAGTTTTTGAACGTGTATAACTCCTTAATTAGAAGAGAGCAAAATAGTATTGCAGTATTAGTGTTAGTGACTGTAAATAATTTTAAAAATAATCCATGGCTCAGTAATTTCCAATCTTTATAGATGGATTAATTCCAAGTTATTTAAAAATGTTCATGAAAGTTAATGTTTTTATTGATTAAAAACAATAAATTAATTAATTTTTAATTATTTTATTTTTTTAGAAAGTAGTAGCTAATATTGTACCCCCTATTAAAATACTTCTAACCGAATTAAAATATAAAAAAGGAATCTGGTAAGTTATATATGTCTTATTTCATCACGCGGTTCCATTAAAAATGTCGATTATTTGCAGAAAATGTAAAAAATGGATCTGACAGTTTAAACTTTGGTGGTAAATGTATTGGACATAAGAGAATCCTATTTTATTGCTTCCTAAAGTATAACAGGTAATTTCAATAAATACAAAAGTATGTATAATCAATATTAATTATAACATTATTTTTATTTATTTTGTTGAAGGATTAATGCGTTCCAAAATATAACTCTTACAATTTGATGGATTGATCATAAAATTTATGAAGAATTACAAAAATATTTTAGAGTCCAACGTTTTACAATTTTTGGAAGTATACCAGTCAGCAGTTGGAATATTAATAAAGATTTCCTGAAAATTATCTTATTATAAGGTAATTATTCTAAATTTTTGATACATATGTACATTAGACCGACCCACTTTGTATGGAAAGCAAAAACGTGTTTTTGTTACCCCTCTCAAAATGTTCCTTTCTTTGTTTTATGATGATTCCCAAAATATTTTAAGTCTAGGGATGACCGTTCGTGAGCTGGACCAAATTAAAAAAAGATATTTTGGAAATATTTTTTTAAAATTTTTGTTTGTTTTGAAACAAAATATCCAATACGGGGTATCGTTTAAAAGGTATTTTAAAGCCGCGTCCAACGATGTATTAATCATAAATAACCATCTGCTTATAATTGTCATATTCGAAAATATTTAAAATTGTTATGTTTTTCACTAAGAAAAACGCGCACCACTAGACTTGTCTTCAAAAAACCTTTCAACTGATACCACATACTATATATATTGTTTAAGAAATGCTGTATAATTTAAAACAAAATAACTAAAAAGGGACTTTTTTGTAACCGGTTCAGCTCACGAACGGCCATCGAGAGACTAGGAATATTTTGGGAACCATTATAAAACATAACAAAGATTTTTTGAAGCTGGGTTAAAATATTTAATTTAACATGAAGAATCGTGTTCCCATACGATATTTTCTTTAAAACTGTCCAGCTCACGAATGGACAACACTTAACCGAAAATATTTTGGGTAACATCATATTACATAAGAGCGAATATTATGAGGGGGGTAACTCAAGCACCATTTTTTGTGAGTCGGTCTAATGTACATATATTACTTTTTTTGTTAAATCAATTATATTTTCTACTATTTTAATTTTACTTATTTCAATAAAAACTATAAAATTTCATTTTATTTAGATTTATTTTTATAGATTTTATTTTGGTGAGTGTACAAATAGAAGAAGAGAAAACTCATCTTCTAGAAGACGAGAATACTCATCTCCTAGAAGAAAAGAAAACTCATCTTCTAGAAGATAAGATAGGAACACTTCTAGATGATACCAAGTAGTCACTTCAAGAAGTGACTTCCTAGTTACATCTAGAAGAGTCTTTGGCAATACCTTACTTCCAAGAGTCATCTAGAAGTTTCTTCTGCGGGTCTTCCAGAAGTATCTTCCACGTTACTCTTAGACGTTCCCCAGCTCGGCATCAGTTCTTCCCGACTGGTGACAAGAATTCTTATACTTCCGCAACATCGCTGGCGAGCTTTTAGCACGTTTGGAAGTTTCACACAGGTAACTTCCGCAATAGAAAATGTTTGTAGGGGAAGTATTAATATATGCAAGTGCATATGGCGTAGTGTGTGTTTGTAGGTTTGTTTTGTTGGTGAGACTTTTTTTTGGCTATTAGTTGTTGTTATATTTTCATGCCTATTTCTCTTTATTGGAATTTCTATATGCATTGTTTAGCTGTTTATTACATGACTACTCTCCTTAAGAAGATGTTTATTTGTTGTTTTTTAATGTAAGCTTACGTTTGTTATTGTTGTGTTATCAATATTGAACTGTGAGTATATGTATGTTTGCACTTGTCGAAAGGGAATGTATGAATATTTTTGCTTAGTTTTGTTCAATCTTGCATACATAATATTGATTTCACATTAATCTCTTTAGTTTTAGTTTTCTGTTCAAACGTGTGTGGTCGCTAATTAATCCGTTAATGCGTGTTTTATAAAATAATTAAAATTACTAATTGTTTATGGATTTTAATGAAATTAGTGTTAAATTAAAGGAAATTTGTCGGGAAACAAAATTGTATTAAAATTATTTTTATTACTAAAGTAAGAAAAAAGTTATTTTGGTGTAAAGTTTTAGAAAAATTTGCAATAGAAAACTACAAAGCGGCAAAAGTGAAAAGAAAAAAATGTGACGTCATTAATAAGTGTCTCTATACTAAAACTTAACATATTTGGGCAACAAAAGGAGAACACATGTTGCTTTAGTTGAGGGTCAGTAGAATATTAAGTTGTTGTTGTTATTAAGATTTTTTTAAGCGAAAGTGTTTTTGTTTTAAAATAAAGGGGGAGTAAGTGTTTATGAGGAGTGATTAGAGTTAAAGTTTGAATGTTTGTTTCTTTTAAGAAGTTGTTTAGGTTATTTAGGTTGCTTTGTGAGAGGGAGGGAGGTATGTAGGTTGTGTGCTGGAAAGTTAAAGTATGTAAATATGTTGCTTATTATTTTTGTTGTTTATGTTGTATTGCAATGTTTTTGCATTAACTGTTTGATGTCTAGTAAGTGTTTTTTGTTGTTGTTTAGGGGTTTACTAATATTGTTGTTGTTTTTGGTTAAAGTAAAGTGTTTGTAGGACACAATTGTTATTTACGTTTGAAGTTAAATTCAATAATAGAGATAGATTTGTTAACAATGTTATGATTTCTTTGCAAGTGTTGTAATGTTGATAAAATTTTTATTGCAAAAAACCTATTGTATGGGAACTTTTAAGGCTTTTAGTTTAAATTTATTAAAAATCTATTGTTTAAGCAAAATTTTCTTGTTTTTTTGTAATCCTTTATTTTATTAGAATGAAAATATGTCAAAAATGAAATATTTATCCTTTAATATCTATTTAAGTTTTCAACTTTATTTTTTCAAAAAATTTTTGCAAGACATTTTTTACATCTTTTGATCCTGACATAATTAAAATAACACCAAAATATTTTACAACTCTTCTTGTTCAATTGACATCAAATTTGGCATTGTTTGATCAAATATTTCTTAAAAAATGTACTTTTTAAAAGTTTGAACTCCTTTAAAAAGGACACATGATTACGAATTCATTATATTTGTAGTTTCAGACGTATATACATACATATATCATCCGGTTCGTGTCTAATTTTGAGTTAAGGACGGTGGTTTTAATATTGATATTAAAAGGAGAATTATGAAATTCAAGTCATTCTCTGAATGAGGGTTTGTATGGGGTCTAGGGTCAAATAAGTAAATAATACATTTAAAGAATCAGCAGTATCATTTATATCGATGTTGGTATTGATCGAACCTTATTTAACCAAAGCCCCCGTACAAATCCTCCTTCAAAAAATTACTTTATTTCCATAATTATCTTAATTATATTAATATCACTATGTAGGTCAGCATGAATAACTTTTATACAAACATACGTAGTTCAACCAAAATTTAATGTGAATCGGCCTCTATTTAACCCTATCCCACATATAAAGCATCCTTTAGAAGATCAGTTTTTGAATAATTTTGTATTAAGAAAAATATCAATAACGTCGTCAATTGCTAAGGGATTTTATTTGGCGTCTTACTCTTAAATAAACATGGGCTTATAATCAATTAACAAATAGTCCTATATAAAACACTTTGAAAAAACATCTCGAAACTTTAAGAATGGTGCAAAAATAAAATGAAAAACATGTTTGCCGATGAAATTCACACATATTTTACTAGGCTGCTTAAACTTCATATATGTCATTATAAAAGCCACAGCTTCTGCCATCTAAATCCGTTCAGAAACTTAAAATCGGTTGAGATTCAACTAAGTTACTGACTTTTAAGTGCTTAAAGGTACGAAAACCCGTTTTTTTACCCGATTTTGGAGGTGTTTGGGAAATTCAACAGATTCTTGTTCTACTCGAATCCAGCTTTCAAAAAAAATAGTATCGCATTCCAGGTATTTATTTTTGTCGCACAGTGTAATTGCTGTTTTTCAGTTTCTTTTTTAATTTGTAAATTTTTTTAACAATTTTTATTATTTAATTTGTGTAAATTTTTTTAACAATTTTTATTAAATTATATTTTATTCTTTAGCAATTTTTTGAATTCCTCTTTTTAGTGTGTGTTTATTTGTTAAAAAATTTTAACAAAAATAATATTAAATATTTTTACTTAAATTTTTATACCCACCATCAAAAAAGATGGGGGGTATATTGATTTTGTCATTCCGTTTGTAACACATCGAAATATTGGTCATAGACCCACAAAAGTATATATATTCTGGGTCCTCATTAAATTCTAAGTCGATCTAGCCATGTCTGTCCGTCTGTCCGTCCGTCTGTCTGTCTGTCTGTTGAAAGCACGATAGAGTCCCAATGGAAAGAGCTAGAGAGTTGAAATTTCACATAAATATTTCTTACAGGTAAGGTTTGTTTGGTATTTAAAATGGGCAATATCGGTCCACATTTTCTGATAGCCCCCATACAAGTGGCCCCTCGAAAAGCAGCTTTAACAGCCTTAACTTGTTTAAAAATACGAATATAGCGATAAAATTCGACATAAGTAAGTTTCTTATGATCCAAAATCATTATGCAAAATTTTATGAGGATCGGTCCATAATTGACCCTACCCCCCATATAAGGTCCCCTTCAGAAAATGACTTTAACGCTCATTATTGGCTTAAAAATACTAGTATATAGATGAAATTCGACATAAGTAAGTTTCATACGAGTCAAAATCTATCTAAAAAATTTTATGAGGATCGGTCCATGATTGACCCTACCCCCCTATAAGGTCCCCTTTAGAAAATGACTGCAACGCTCATTAATGGCTTAAAAATACGAGTGTAGCGATGAAATTCGACACAAATAAATTTAATACGAACCAAATTCTGTCTTCCAAATTATATTAGGATCGACCCATAATTGACCCTACCCCCTATAAAAGGTCCCCTTCAGAAAATTACTTTAACGCTTATAACTGGGCTAAAAAATACGAGTATATAGATGAAATTCGACATAAGTAAGTTTCATTCTAGTCAAACGAGGTTTGATGGTGGGTATATAAGATTCGGCATAGCCGAATATAACACTCTTACTTGTTTATGTTGAAAAAGTATATAAATAAAAATCATAACATTTTAACAATAAACTTATTAAAACTTTTTTAAAATCATTAAAATTATATAGGCTTTAAAATGCAGCAATAATACTTTCCCTTGCACCTATTGCTTTTACTGTCAAGAACAACAACAAACCTAATAAATTCCTAAACAACTAAAATTACCCATCTAGACTCTATTTGGTTAATGTAAAACACTTTAATACAAGCAGAAAATACAAAAAACCAATTTCATTATTAAGACACTCTTATTCGCTAATTTGTTTTCAATAAAAAACTAGACAACACTTTACAACAACAACTAACAACATTATTAACACACTTTCTAAATCATTAACATTACCCTACTCCCTTTATTAAAACAAAATTATTGCAAAAACCTTAAACTTAAAGCAACAACTCACAACACAACAACAACTACATAGACAGTTTCAATATAATTAGCGAGAACAAAATCATAATAGAAAACTAAACAAAAAATATTCCTTAAAAAAATGAAACAACAACTAACAGCCCAAAAAAGTCTTCCTCACAAAAACAACCAACACACACACCCACTTTGCATAGACACTTGCTTAAGCGAATGGATGGACACAAATTCTCCAAATAAAAAAATATTCCTTCTCCTTCTTGTATTAACAACAACAAGAAAACTTAAAGATTACACTCTTTCTCTTCACAAATATTCTAACAAAAACAATATTGGTAACAAATGCATACCATAGGCATTTATATTAACACAAGTGGGTGTGTTTGTTAGAGCAAAACACTTGTTAATATTTTGTTTTTACATTTTTCACAAAGAATTTCTCAATTTGCATTGATTTGTTTGTGTGTTACTCTTGCCTTAGCTAATACTCACTCCCTTTAACTACCATTTCCTTGTTACTTATTGTTAACTTATTAGTATTAGTTATTAATAAAGGGTGTATGTGTAGGGAGATGAGTGACATTTGTCATTGATGCCTAAATCATATGGATTCCTCATAAATCTCTTTAGTTTTAGTTTTCTGTTCAAACGTGTGTGGTCGCTAATTAATCCATTAATGCGTGTTTTATAAAATAATTAAAATTAGTAATTGTTTATGGATTTTAATAAAATTAGTGTTAAATTAAAGGAAATTTGTCGGGAAACAAAATTGTGTTAAAATTATTTCCATAACTCAAGTAAGAAAAAAGTTATTTTGATGTAAAGTTTTTGAAAAATTTGCCATAGAAAACTACAAAGCGGCAAAAGTGAAAAGAAAAAAATGTGACGTCATTAATAAGTGTCTCTATACTAGAACTTAACATATTTGGGCAACAAAAGGAGAACACGTGTTGCTTTAGTTGAGGGTCAGTAGAATATTAAGTTGTTGTTATTAAGATTTTTTAGCGAAAGTGTTTTTGTTTTAAAATAAAGGGGGAGTGAGAGTTTATGAGGATTGATTAGTGTTAAAGTATGAGTGTTTGTTTGTTTTTAGATTTTTTTAGGTTCGTTTGAAAAGTGTTGGATTGAGAGAGGGAGGGGGTATGTAGGTTGTGTGCAAGTATGTTAAAGTGTGTAAGTATGTTGCTTATTGTTTGGTTGTTTATAGTGGGTTGCAATGTTTTTGCATTAACTGTTTGATGTCTAGTAAGTGTTTTTTGTTGTTGTTTAGGAGTTTACTATTATTGTTGTTGTTTTTGGTTAAAGTAGAGTGTTTTTAGGAGACAATAGTTGTTTACATTTTAAGTTAAATTCAATAATAGAGATCATTTGTTAACAATCTTAAGATTTCTTTGCAAGTGTTGTAATGTTGGTAGATTTTTTTCTGCAAAAATGTTATTTTATGGGAACTTTTAAAGCTTTTAGTTTAAATTTATTAAAAATCTATTGTTTAAGCAAAATTTTCTTGGTTTTCTTGTAATCCTTGTATTAAAATGCTTAATTTAGTATTAAAGTTTTTAGTTATTATTGTTGCTTTTTGGAGGGTAGGATAGTGAGTTTAATTATTATTTCTGATTTTTACTGGTTAGTGTAAAGAAAGTAAGTGTAAATAAACATTAGAGTGGCTGCTTGTTGCCGAGAGTAAAAATATGTTATTGATGTTTGCATTTAAAATGAAAGTTTAATTAATTTTGTTTTAACGTTTCTTAAAATTGTTGTCCTATCATCAGTATTAGTTCAACAGGTTTGAAAAATAATATACATAATTTTGTAAAGTGAATATAACAATATTTGGTATATATAAAAGGTCTTTAAAATACACTTTTAATAAAATAACAGAAATATTCTTACCCGCTTATTCACAAACAACATTTTTATTTCATAAAAGGTTTATAAAACAAAATTTCCATACAAAATCTAATTTATAAACTGTTTATAAAATAAAAATTTTGTTTGTGAATAAGGGGGTTAAAGTTTTAAATTTATTTAAAATTTTGAAAATTTTCTCATGAATTTTTAAAAATTTCAAATGCTTATCTAAAAATTCTTAAGTTTAATATGTTGTTAAATTTATATTTTCAACTAAATTGGTTTTCCGTTTTTGGAAATTCAAATTAGTTCAAATTTTATTTGAAATTTTTCAAAACCATATAATCTTTCCTAAACTTATAATGAGGGAAAAATTATAAAGAAAAGTTGTTTTTTAATATATAACTATAAAATAATTTTCTCATAAAGACTAACAAAATTATGGTTTTATATAGCAAATTTTCCTGGTGTTTAATCTCAATTATCTTGAATTTTTCTTAAACTTAAAATAGCTTAATAAATATTCTAGTTATTAAAGCAATTATAACTCATTTCTCCATAAAATCCTTGTTAGAAATGTGATTTATTTTAATAAATAAAATAATTTTTGATATAATAAAAATAATTAATAATATTGACATAAACAAAGAAATCAAGACAATTGAAGTTAATTTTATTTTTTACCTGAAATTTTTTAAGTATTTTAGTTTGACTTTAATATTTGTTGTAAAAATGCCATAAAATCATGTTGTATTATGTTTATAGCAATGGTTAGCTTATGAATTTAAACATATTTCTGGATAAATATTAACATTTTTTAAATAATTTTTTTTAACATTATAATATAATTTAGAAAATAGTTTACAAAAAATTTAAATAATTAACAAATTAAGTACAATTTCAAAAAAAGGCAACAAATTATTTCGTTTAAATTATGTGAGGTTTATAACAAATTAATTTTTATTAATTTTAATAAATATTTTTAGCTCAAATTTTGAAAAAAAAAATCAAAAAATTTAGCAAAAATTACAAAATTTGTAAACATTTTTCTCTAAAAAATAAATTTTTGAAACGTTTTTTGAAGAGTTTTTCAAAAATCTTTCATATAATACCAAATATGTTTAGAGTTCTTTGGACAAATTCTATTAAAAATCACAAAAATTTCAAAAAAGTAAATTTTTATGTCTTGGTCCTGGCTTATTAAATATTGATGAAAAAATAAAAATTTTCAGAATAAATGTCTTAATATATGTATATTAAATTTTTACATTATTTCTACTTTACAATTTTATTAAATATTTTTAGATAAAATTTTGAAAAAAAAACAACTCAAAAATTACAAAATTTTTTATTATTTTTTCTTTAACAAATAAAGTTTTGAAATCGATTTTAAAGAGCTTTTTAAAACCCTTTCTTATAATATCAAATATGCTTAGATTTCTTGGGAAAAATTGTGTTAATCATAAAAATGTCAAAAAAGTAAATTTTTCCTTTTTTTATCCCATTTTTGAAATATAGAACACAGAAGAAAAATTTTAAGAAAAAGTGTTTTAAAATTAATAAAACTTTAATTTTAAAGGATTTTCTGTCAATTCTGTTTCAGATTTCCCCTGTAATTTATGGGCATTTAGAGAGCTTTTAGCTTAAACTAATTAAGTATTAATGGATTATGCGATACTTTTTAGGTACTATGTCATAAGATTTATTTATTATAAGATTTATTTTGTCACAGAACATTTTTGGGTTCTTTAGAACCAGTTTATTACTAGTTCTAATATTCACAAAAAGTCGTCATAATTGATGGTTTTGCTTCCTTGTAATCATTATAGCAGTTTTTAAATTTAATAGATGTATTTCTACAGGTATCTGCAGTTAATTGGAACTTAATTTTCTTGCACTATTTATCCTCTGATTTGAAGCGACATCTTTGAAAATATCGTTTTCTTTATGCAAAATATTTGAAAATGATATTTTAATAATTTTAAAAATTTATTTTTTCCAAAACATATCAAATAAAAATCAGTCTACAAGTGACGTCTTTTAAAGTAAGTGACGTCTTTTAAAGTAAGTAATTCTAGTAATAGAGCTTTTCCATCCTAAACTCTAAACCAATTTGTACTAGTATCTAATGTTCTAGTATTAGTACTAGTGGCATTAAGTCTATTATCGCTTCATTTCCTGCTGGGTTACTAAAAGTATTGTAATTTTAAAGAAACTTTCTTATAATTTACTTTAAACTTAACAAATTTACTGAAATATTTCTTCATCAGCAATAATTGCTGTTTTTCAGTTTCTTTTTTTAATTTGTATAAAATTTGTTTAACAAAATCTCTTAAATACTATATTATTCTTTAGCAAATTTTAAAAATTTTTTTTAGTGTGTTTTTTTTATACAAATAAATTTTAACATTAAATATTCTCACTTCAGTTTTTAGTGTAAAACAAAGAATAGCAATAGAAATCATAACATTAATTTTAACAATATTAACAATAAACTTATTAAAACTTTTTAAAATCATTAAAACAAATTATTTTTAAAATTATATTGGCTTTAAAATGCAGCAATAATACTCTTTCCCTTACATGTACATATTGCTGTTACAAACAACAGCAACAACCAACTTAATAAAACCCCAAATAGAAAAAAATGCACAACTAGACTTCATTTATTTAATGCAAAATTGTTTAAAACAAGCTGAATATACATAAAACTAATTTGTATATTGAGACACTTACTCTTATCCACTACTTTGCTTTTCTATAAAAAACTAAACAACATTTTACAACAACAACTAACAACATTATTAACACACTTTGCAAATCATTAACATGTCCCTACTCCCTTTAAAAACAAACTTATGGCAAAAACCTTAAATTTAAAGCAACAACTCACAACACAACAACAACAACTACATAGACAGTTTCAATACAATTAGCGAGAACAAAAAATCATAATAGAAAACTATAATAAAATATTCCTTAAAATAATAAAACAACAACTAACAGCCAAAAAAAGTCTTCCTCACAAAACAAACCTACACACACACCCACTTTGCATATACACTTGCTTAAGTAAATTGATTGAATTCTCTAAAAAAAACATTCCTTCTCCTTCTTGTATTAACAACAACAAGAAAACTTAAAGATTACACTCTTTCTCTTCACAAATATTCTAACAAAAACAATATTGGTAAAAAATGCATGCCATATTAACACAAGTGTGTGTGTTTGTTAGAGCAAAACACTTGTTAATATTTTGTTTTTACTTTTTTCACACCGAATTTCTCAATTTGCATTGATTTGTTTGTGTGTTACTCTTGCCTTAGCTAATACTCACTCCCTTTAACTACCATTTCCTTGTTACTTATTGTTAACTTATTAGTATTAGTTATTAATAAAGGGTGTATGTGTAGGGAGATGAGTGACATTTGTCATTGATGCCTAAATCATATGGATTCCTCATAAATCTCTTTAGTTTTAGTTTTCTGTTCAAACGTGTGTGGTCGTTAGTTAATCCGTTAATACGTTAGTTAGTTAATCCGTTAAAATTAGTAATTGTTTATGGATTTTAATAAAATTAGTGTTAAATTAAAGGAAATTTGTCGGGAAACAAAATTGTGTTAAAATTATTTTCATAACTCAAGTAAGAAAAAAGTTATTTTGGTGTAAAGTTTTTGAAAAATTTGCCATAGAAAACTACAAAGCGGCAAAAGTGAAAAGAAAAAAATGTGACGTCATTAATAAGTGTCTCTATACTAGAACTTAACATATTTGGGCAACAAAAGGAGAACACATGTTGCTTTAGTTGAGGGTCAGTAGAATATTAAGTTGTTGTCATTGTTAAGATTTTTTAGCGAAAGTGTTATTGTTTTAAAATAAAGGGGGAGTGAGTGTTTATGAGGAGTGATTAGAGTTAAAGTTTGAGTGTTTGTTTGTTTTAAGAAGTTGTTTAGGTTCGTTTGAAAAGTGTTGTGAGAGGGTGGTAGGTAGGTTGTGTGCAAGTATGTTAAAGTGTGTAAGTATGTTGCTTATCGTTTTTGTTGTTTCTAGTGGGTTGCAATGTTTTTGCATTAACTGTGTGATGTCTAGTAAGAGTTTCTTTTTTTTGGTGTTTGGGGTTTGCTAACATTATTGTTGTTGTTTCTGGTTAAAGTAGGGTGTTTGTAGGGACAATTGTTGTTTGCATTTTTAAGGTAAATTGAATAATAGAGTTCATTTGTTTGCTCTAGTATGAGTTGGTTGCAGGGTTTGTAATGTTTGTAAAATTTTTGTTTAAACAAACTATTGTTTTGTTATTTATAAAGCCTTTATAAGAGATTTATTTAGGTTTTAAGGTTTAAGCCATATATTAATGGTTTGTTTGGGCTATTTGATTAAACTAAGGAGTTGTTAATGTTTAACTTTTACTTTGAAAGTCTTTTAAGGGAGTTATGGTAAACCAGGGGAAGTAGATAATGTTGGCTAGTTTTATGTGTCTGTTTTTTGTCTTTGAAATAGTTTTATTAGTATCAAAACTTTCTGCAGGAAATTAGCTAAATTTCTTAGAAAATTTTATTGTTTCAAGAGTTTTGCTTTAAGGTTAATGTTATTTAAGAATTTTGTAAACAATTTTCTTAAAACGGGTTTTCAATTCTTATAAGAAACCAATGTTTTTTTTAAAGCAAATTTAAATATCTTAATTACATACTTCTTATAAGGAAATTTTATTAGATTTTTAAAAAGATTTTTTATTTAATAAAACATTTTACAAATCTGGCTCCGTTCAATAGATTTTATTGCTTTATTTTTTAGCTTTTATTAAATTAAAGTTTTAAATCAAATTTTCTTTAAAATTTTTATTTAAAAATTGTTGCAAGTCTTTTGTAACAGTTTTTCTGCTATTTACAATTTTTTATAATTTTTTAATTTTATTTTATTGTTTCTTTTTAAAAATTCTTCATTAATTTAAAAATATCCTTACTATTAGTTTAAAAACATAACTTTTGCTTTAAGCCTCATAAACTTTTGCAGTAATTTTATTTTTTTCTTTCGTTAAATTACTTTTTAACTAGAAATATTAAATTTCTTCATGAAAACTAAAATTTTATTAACAAAAGCACTTTTATTTATTTTTTTTAAATTATTTTTCTTAAAATCTATCTTTCTAGGGAAAATTAACAATACAAAATTGTCATAATTTTAATTTTAATCAAATATAATTTAAATTTAATCAAATATAATATAATATAAAATAATTTTAATTCAAATTTTAAGTAAAAAAATAAATTTAAAACTATTTTACAAGATTTCTTAACTTTTGCTAAAAAAAATTAAATTTCTTTTAAATTACAGTTTTTGAAAAAATTTTCAAAAAATTATTTTTTAACTGGAAGTATTAAAGATTTCATTGTTTTTACCACAACTTTAAAAATTTATAAAATTAAAGAATTTTTGCTAATTTTTTATAGAAAAAGTTGCTAAATTAACTTATGTTTTCTTTAAAACGCATTTTAAAGCATTTTTTTTAGATTTTTCTCAAATTATTTAAATTTGATATAAATAAATCAATTTTCTTTTTTTCATTACAAAAAATTATCTTTTTTATAAAAACATCCTTTCTGTTGAGAAAATAATAAAATATTAATATTAAAGTATAAAATATTATTAATTCTAAAAAATTTTGCAACTTTTCTTAGTTTTTTCTTAAAACAATTACAATTTGTTTAAATTATAATTTTCAGAAAATTTTTTCACAAAATGAATTTTTAACCTCAAATATTAAAAATTTCCTTTTTTCTTCTAAAAAATTTATTTTTAACCTTAAATATTAAGAATTTCATTATTTTTAACAAAATTTCTCAACATTTTTCAATGTAAAGCATTTTTATTGTTCATTTAATTTTTGTATATAATTTTTTTCTGAAGAAATTTCAAAATATTGGAAAATTAACTTTGTTTTTCTTTAAAATGTAATTTAGAGCAATTTTATAGCTTTTCTTAGATTTTTCTCGAAATACATAATTAAATTTGATGTTTTTTCTACGAATAAAGACTCTTTGTCTAGATATAGTAATAAACTTTATTTTTTACTTATTACTTTTTGAAAAAAATCCGAAATAATTTTACTTTAATCCGAATTTTTAAATAATTTTACAACGTTTCTTAACTTTAGGTTCCAAAAAAATTAAATTTGCCTTAAAATATCATATAATTTTATTGTAAGACCAGGTTTAATCCACAATTTTTCTTAAATTTTTTGTGAAAAATTCTATAATTTCTGATTTGTAATTAGTTAGTTAGTCAGTTAGTTAGTTAGTTAGTTAGTTTGTTAGTTGTTAGTTAGTTAGTTAGTTAGTTAGTTTAGTTAGTTATTGTTAGTTAGTTAGTTAGTTAGTTTAGTTCGTTAGTTAGTTAGTTTTAGTTAGTTCGTTAGTTAGTTAGTTAGTTAGTTAGTTAGTTAGTTCGTATAGTTAGTATTTAGTTAGTTTTATGGTTAGTAGTTCTTATTAGTTGTTAGTTCGTTCGTTCGTTTCGTTCGTTCGTTCGTTCGTTTCGTTCGTTCGTTTCGTTGTTTTGTTCGTTCGTTAGTTCGTTCGTTCGTTCGTTTGTTAGTTAGTTGAGTTGTTCGTTCGTTCGTTTTGTTCTGTTCAGTTTCGTTCGTTCGTCGTTCTTAGTTCTTCGTGTTATTTCGTTGTTCGTTCGTTTTCGTTTTCGTTCGTTGTTTTCGTTCGTTCGTTCGTTCGTTCGTTAGTTCGTTCGTTCGTTTCTTCGTATTTCGTTCGTTAGTTCGTTCTTGTTCGTTCGTTCGTTTTTCGTTCGTTCTTCGTTCGTTCTCGTTCGTTTTCGTTCGTTCGTTCGTTCGTTATTCGTTCGTTCGTTCGTTCGTTCGTTTCGTTCGTTCGTTCGTTCGTTCGTTCGTTCGTTCGTTCGTTTCGTTCGTTCGTTCGTTCGTTAGTTCGTTCGTTCGTTCGTTTTGTTGTTCGTTCGTTCGTTCGTTCGTTCGTTCTTTCGTTCGTTCGTTCGTTCGTTCGTTTCGTTCGTTCGTTCGTTCGTTCGTTCGTTTCGTTAGTTCGTTCGTTCGTTTTCGTTCGTTCGTTCGTTTCGTTCGTTCGTTCGTTTCTCGTTCGTTCGTTCGTTCGTTCGTTCGTTCGTTCGTTCTTTCGTTCGTTCGTTCGTTCTTAGTTCGTTCGTTCGTTCTTCGTTTCGTTCGTTCGTTTCGTTCGTTCGTTCGTCGTTGTTCGTTCGTTCGTTCGTTCGTTCGTTCGTTTCGTTCGTTCGTTCTTCGTTCGTTCGTTTTCGTTCGTTCGTTCGTTCGTTCGTTCGTTCGTTCGTTTCGTTCGTTCGTTCGTTTTCGTTCGTTTCGTTCGTTCGTTGTTCGTTCTCGTTCGTTCGTTCGTTTCGTTCGTTCTTTCTTTCGTTCGTTCGTTTCTTTTCGTTCGTTCGTTCGTTCGTTCGTTCGTTCGTTCGTTCGTTCTTCGTTCTTCTTTCGTTCGTTCGTTCGTTCGTTCGTTCGTTCGTTCGTTCGTTCGTTCGTTCGTTCGTTCGTTCGTTCGTTCGTTCGTTCGTTCGTTTAGTTAGTAGTTAGTTAGTTAGTAGTTAGTTAGTTAGTTAGTTAGTTAGTTAGTTAGTGTTGTTTGTTTGTTTGTTTGTTGTTTGTTTGTTACTTTGTTTGTTTGTTTGTTATAAAATATTTAAAATTTTTCCTTTAATTAAAAACATTTTAACAATTATAATACCTTCCCTTACATTGGTTTTACCTACCAGCACAACAAAATTAACAAATTCCTAAACAACAAAAATTATGCACTAGACATAATTTAGTTAATGTAAAACACTTTCACACCTATTTTTACCCCTTCCCTTGCTTTTCAATGACAAACTATATTTCACAACAACAATTAACATCATTATGACCACACTTTACAAATAATCATCATTTCGCTCTTCCCTTTATTAGAACAAAATTATTGCAAAAACCTTGAACTTAAAGGAAAAACTCACAACACAACAACAACTACATAGACAGTTTCAATACAATTAGCGAGAACAAAAATCATAATCGAAAACTAAACAAAAAAAATTCCTTAAAATAATAAAACAACAACTAACAGTCAAAAAAAGTCTTCCTCACAAAAACAACCAACACACACACCCACTTTGCATAGACACTTGCTTAAGCGAATGGATGGACACAAATTCTCTAAATAAAAAAAATATTCCTTCTCCTTCTTGTATTAACCACAACAAGAAAACTTAAAGATTACACTCTTTCTCTTCACAAATATTCTAACAAAAACAATATTGGTAACAAATTCATACCATAGGCAGTTATATTAACACAAGTGTGTGTGTTTGTTAGAGCAAAACACTTGTTAATATTTTGTTTTTACTTTTTTCACAACGAATTTCTCAATTTGCATTGATTTGTTTGTGTGTTACTCTTGCCTTAGCTAATACTCACTCCCTTTAACTCCCATTTCCTTGTTACTTATTGTTGTGTTATTAGTATTAGTTATTAAGAAAGGGTGTATGTGTAGGGAGATGAGTGACATTTGTCATTGATGCATAAATCATATTGATTCCTCATAAATCTCTTTAGTATTAGGTTTCTGTTCAAACGTGTGTGGTCGTTAGTTAATCCGTTAATGCGTGTTTTATAAAATTATTAAAATTACTAATTGTTTATGGATTTTAATAAAATTGGTGTTAAATTAAAGGAAATTTGTCTGGAAACAAAATTGTGTTAAAATTATTTTCATAACTCAAGTAAGAAAAAAGTTATTTTGGTGTAAAGTTTTTGAAAAATTTGCCATAGAAAACTACAAAGCGGCAAAAGTGAAAAGAAAAAAATGTGACGTCATTAATAAGTGTCTACACTAGAACTTAACATATTTGGGCAACAAAAGGAGAACACATGTTGCTTTAGTTGAGGGTCAGTAGAATATTAAGTTGTTGTTGTTGTTAAGATTTTTTAGCGAAAGTGTTTTTGTTTTAAAATAAAGGGGGAGTGAGAGTTTATGAGGAATGATTAGAGTTAAAGTTTGAGTGTTTGTTTGTTTTAAGAAGTTGTTTAGGTTCGTTTGAAAAGTGTTCGGTTGAGAGAGGGAGGTGGGTAGGTTGTGTGCAAGTATGTTAAAGTGTGTAAGTATGTTGCTTATTGTTTTGTTGTTTATGTTGTGTTGCAATGTTTTTGCATTAAATGTTTGATGTATAGTATGTTTTTTTTTGTTGTTTAGGGTTTTACTAACATTGTTGTTGTTTTTGGTTAAAGTAGAGTGTTTGTAGGAGACAGTTGTTGTTTGCATTTTTAAGGTAAATTGAATAATAGAGATTTTTTGTTTGCTCTAGTATGAGTTGGTTGAAGGGGCTGTAATGTTTGTAAAATTTTTGTTTCAGCAAACTATTGTTTTGTTATTTATAAAGCTTTTATAAGAGATTTATTTAGGTTTGAGCAATATATTCATTGATTTTCTTTGGCTATTTTATTTAACTAAGGAGTTTGTTAATGTTTAACTTTTATTTTAAAGTTTTTTTAAGGGAGTTAAGTTAATCAGGGAAAATAGATAATTTTGGTTAGTTTTAATTTTGTGTTAACTATATCAAGAACAATTTTCATAATTTTAAAGAAATTAATAAAACAGATTATAGATAAAAAGTTTAAATTAACAAAGTTTTACTTATTTCTTAATCCATTTCATAAAAATCACTTTTTTATAAATTGAAAAAAAATTTAAAACCAAAGGAAAATGAGATAAATGACCTCACATTTAACATTAATCTAAACTTAACAGCTATTTTCATACAAATTAAAAAAATCGGTGCGGTACGGTTCGGTTCGGTTGTAAAAATATATAATATATAATAAAAATAAAATTTCAAGTAGTCTTTATAAAGAAAAATTTAGCAAAAAGTGAAATATGTATTGAAAAAAGTTTAAAATCAAATAAATCTCTAAAATCGGTTTAAACGTTAAAATTGTTAAAAAATAATCAAGTTTTTTAAATAAAAAAGCAAAAATGGCTTTAATTTAAGTAAAAAAAAAGAAAATATAGCAAATATGGGCAATTTAATATAAAAAAGCTATAAAAAGTTAAAAATGAAAGTGAAAGAAAAATCGAAAAATATATGTAAAATCTTAAAAAATTATTCAATTGTTTTAAATTAAATTTGAATAAAAATCAAGTAAATTTTGTAAATATGGGCAATTTTATTAAAAAATCAAAAAATTGAAAAGTGAGATCAAATTAAAAATAAATAGAAATAAAAAAAGCTAAAGCTAATATGGGCAATTTAAAAAAAAATCTAGAAAAAAGTTTAAAAAATCAATATCATAGCAAATAAAATTGAAAAGTGCTTTGTTTTAATATAAAAAGTTAAAATTATAAAAATAGTGTTAAATATAAAATCAATTAAAAATATAAAATAAAAGTGTTTGTTGTTAAAGGTAATTTAATAAAAAATTATCGAAAAATTCTTACTGGATTAAAATGTACGGGAATTGATTGAAGTATTGGAGCTAGCAACAGCAGCTGTAAATATTTTGTAAGTACAATTTATTATTTCATTTAAAAACACTTCAATATTTCATTTAATTTAAAATTAACAACCAAATGATTTCGAAAGATTTCGAGTTTACAGTCTTGTCTATAATATTATTTATAGTCTAGTCTATAGTCTAGTTTATAGTCTAGTCTATAGTCCATTCTATAGTCTCATTTATAGTCTAGACTATAGTTTTGTCTTTGGTCTAGTCTGTAGACTATAGTCTACTCTGTAGTCTATAGTCTAGTCCATAGTCTAGTCTATAGTATACTCTATATTCTAGTCTATAGTCTAGTCTATAGTCTAGTCTATAGTCTATAGTCTAGTCTATAGTCTAGTCTATAGTCTAGTCTATAGTCTAGTCTATAGTCTAGTCTATAGTCTAGTCTTTAGTCTAGTCTATAGTCTAGTCTATAGTCTAGTCTATAGTCTAGTCTATAGTCTAGTCTATAGTCTAGTCTATAGTCTTGTCTATAGTCTTGTCTATAGTCTAGTCTATAGTCTAGTCTATAGTCTAGTCTATAGTCTAGTCTATAGTCTAGTCTATAGTCTAGTCTATAGTCTAGTCTATAGTCTAGTCTATAGTCTAGTCTATGGTCTAGTCTATAGTCTAGTCTATAGTCTAGTCTATAGTCTAGTCTATAGTCTAGTCTAGTCTAGTCTATAGTCTAGTCTATAGTCTAGTCTATAGTCTAGTTATAGTCTAGTCTATAGTCTAGTCTATAGTCTAGTCTATAGTCTAGTCTATAGTCTAGTCTATAGTCTAGTCTATAGTCTAGTCTATAGTCTAGTCTAGTCTAGTCTATAGTCTAGTCTATAGTCTAGTCTATAGTCTAGTCTATAGTCTAGTCTATAGTCTAGTCTATAGTCTATAGTCTAGTCTATAGTCTAGTCTATAGTCTAGTCTATAGTCTAGCCTATAGTCTAGTCTATAGTCTAGTATAGTCTAGTCTATAGTCTAGTCTATAGTCTAGTCTATAGTCTAGTCTATAGTCTAGTCTATAGTCTAGTCTATAGTCTAGTCTATAGTCTAGTCTATAGTCTAGTCTATAGTCTAGTCTATAGTCTAGTCTATAGTCTAGTCTATAGTCTAGTCTATAGTCTAGTCTATAGTATAGTCTGTAGTCTAGTCTATAGTATAGTCTATAGTCTAGTCTATAGTCTAGTCTATAGTTTAGTCTATAGTCTAGTCTATAGTCGAGTCTATAGTCTACTTTAGAACGTTTTTATCTCAGTGTATGTAAAACTTGTTGTTTCCTGTCAATACTCGTTATCGCCCCAAAAGCTACAAACGAATTTTCATATATATACTTATTCCTACTTTTATTTTCATCTTTAAACTAATCAACGAAATATCACACCCCTTGAACTTTTGTGGTGCAAGAAAATTAACCCCTTCCCAGGCATTGAAGCACACATACATTTACATAAACTTTTAAAGAGACAACAATTAGACTTTGATACCTTGATGAGTTGATTTCTTGTTGTTAATTTTCCAAAACGGGGATGGTAGTCTATTTAAGGGTTTATTTCAGTAAATTTTTTTAATGTTCATACGTTTTATTGACAATGCGTGTGTATTTATTCGATTTTTTAATTTTTTAATTCGTTATCCTGGCACAGCATCTCGTATGACAAGTTTTATCTACTCTGAAGTTTCTGTTTTTTATTTTTGCATAATGTGAAAAGAAAAGGGTTAAAGGTTTTTAATGAGTATCAGATAAAGTTTTTTTTTATTATTAGTAGGACTATAAAGCGTATATGAGTATGATGAGGTTCAGTCATACTGTGTTGATTTCTTTGCTATCGCCAACACACGCTTGTTGACATTTGACAACAGTTGTATTTTTATTTGGTAAGATATGGGAAACTTTTTGAAGGGCTGCTGGTTTTTAGTGGGAGATTGATGCTTAATAGAAAACCAGTTTTTAATTTAGCAGCTTCTTTATAAGCTTTTTTTTTCTAAGTGCATATTAGGTATTAGACTTAATCATATTAAATGACAACTGACTGAATTATTAAACAAATTCAAAGAGGTTTGGTAAATAAATTTCCCCCCATAGTGACAGGATTCACAGACTTCAAATATTTAAGTAACTCAAAAGTTAGTTGTTAATATTTATGATAAACTTTACTTAAACTGAAGATTAATTTTAGGTCAAGTTTCAAACTTGGGTGAACTAGTCGTGCTAAAGCCCCCAAATTATTTGTAGACTCTGCTATATTTCTACTCTATTCTTTACTGAGACTTTAAAAGGTTTCAGCCTTTTATCCCCTTTACTTTTCTCTAGCTTCTCAATGTTTTGCTGGGTTTTTTCAGATAACTCTAGCTAGCTTATTTGCATATTTCTTTATATACATATTTTTTTATGATTTATTTTACAAAAGGGTTAAATATTGACTTATTTTTCTATTGTTTAAATACACAAAATATTGACCTTTTATATTAAATACTTGAAAATATGTATACAAAAAAATATTACAAAGATTTACATAAACTGCATTGTTTGTTTTGGAACTCATCCTTTTTGCATTATCCTTGTAACTTGTCAGAAGTCATGTTTTGTTTATAAAAAAAGTATTTGTTTAAAATATTTGTAAACCTTTTACTTTTTTCGGAAATTTAAGTATGAAGACTGAAAAGAATTTTCCAATAAGCTGGGAAATTTAAATATTTTCACTTACTTTTAGGTATTAACTGTGATTTAATTCATAATTCACTTAATATTTCGTGGGATACAATTGTAAAACTGAGGTCTCCAGATTAGGTAGGTTTTCTTTTAGAATAGTAATGAATTGACGTTCAAATGGAATCGGTTTCACTTAAAATGATCGAAGGACTAGATCAGTCTTGTTTGCAATCCAGATAGCTGCAGCAATATCTTTTGAAAGAAGTCGAACTTTAATGATTTTCTGGTTTCAATTCAGGTTGCAATCCTTTTCCTGGTCAAGTCGACGAGTTTTAGACGACTGTTTAATAAACGGATCCTCCTTAACTGAATCTATAACTAAAAAGAATGTTCATACTCACGAGGGAGGCCTTGAGTTTATTAATGTTTTCACCGATAACGTAACAGGGTCTAAAAGTCTTCTCAATTCCTTCAATGACTGCCTCAACTTCACCAAATTTCCGAGGATCACACTTAACCGGAGTAAAAACAAAAACATCGATGTTCATACTTCTTTGGCACCGACATTGAACGGAATTCAGAAGGTCTACTTTTGTCACTGATAGAAATTACAAAATTTAGAAACTGCTTTCGATGCAAGTACTTAAAGAATTGTTCTTCTGAACATAGAGACAAAGAGAAATTGGAACAACAATTTATTTTTGATTCTCTCTCTCCCTCTCTCTACGAGAAACAAACTTAGATAGCACTCCAGACTCTTTCACGATCTAGACAGTTATAATGATGTAACTCTAACTAATATAAAGATGAATCTGTACCACACATTTTGGCGATTGCCCTGACTTTAAGACTTCATTCTATGATAACCTCTTGTTGTTTGTTTTATCGGATTTTCTAAATCAACTGGCGAAATGGACCTTGATTGTATTTAGGTTACATATGCAAGGAATTTTGTAAAAGCTTTTAGTAAAAATATTTCCTCAACTAAAGCTCTCTAAGTTATTTTCAATAAACAATTCCTCAAAATTCCAATCCTGCCAACCATCACTTAAAAAATTAATATTTACATTAAAACACATTTTCATCACATCCTGTTGACATGCAGCCAACAAAAAAGGAAACGAAAAGATATTATGCAAATTACCTGACATTAATACAGGACACATTATTGAAAATACATCAATATCCATGTAATAAAATAAAAACTTCATGTAAAGTAAAGCTGTCAGCGCAATAATACTCATAGATAAACAAACAAACATGCAAGCGAAAATACAAGGAATTACAATATTGACAGCAACCAAGAAAAGAAGCCTTAAGCATAATTTGACAACGACAGTTACTAGAAACAAAAAAAAAAAAAAAAAAACAATAATAACAACAACCTTGACAAACAATTGATAATATAATATAAGCGGTAAATGGATGGATGAATAAGCGAATGAATACTTAGCAAACGAATCAATGTCACTTAGACAACGGAAATACAAATGAAATCTACAAATATTGGCTGCATACTTATGGGCGCTGTATTGAATTCTAAGTACATACTTGGTACTTGAAAAAAGCAGGAACACATTTAACAGGGGATTCTGTTTTTTTATTATTAATATAACTTTTAGACTATATTAAATTTCTCAAATGATAAAGGGAATTTCTTTTAGGATATTTTTGAAAAAAGCGGGGGAAATGAATTGAAATTGTTGACATTACTTTAACAGGCAGGATATATAGAGGTAAAAGTAAAATATTAATTTAATACCAGTTGGGTTTGTAGCAGCCATTGGAAAAACATGAAAATGTTAAGTATGTCCTAAAGCTAATAACAAGATTTTTTTATTGTAATAAATGAAAATTGTTAGAAAATAAATGTATTATAAACATATACCAATATGTTTGATATGCAAATATTTTTAGCGAAAGTAAAAGTTTCCATTTCCACCCTCCAGTTTTTCCTCTGTAGTTTTTTTTTTCTTGACAATTTAATTTAGTTAAATGACTAATGATGCTTGTGTCACATTTGACAATCTTGTGTCAAAATAAACATTAAAAATTGTTTAATATGTGTGTGTGTATGTATTTATCTAGTGCGCTCGTCCATATGTGTGTGTGTAACCAATGGCTTAAATATGATTTTCATTATGAAAAGCTTAAATTTAATGGTTTTTCTATGATTAAATAAATATATAGTGAAAGTAGCAACAAACACAAAGTGGTAAATCTATCCTTACAACTATTGCATGAAAAATTGTTCATATGTGTGCGATTCTAATGCTTAGACTGTAAATATCATGTGTGTTGTTTTCATTTTCTTAATGACAAACTGTCAAAGTTATCATTTTTCATGGAAAAGCGGAGGATTAAAGGTGAAATGAAATATCGAGGAAAACAACTTAATAATAAATGATCATATGAAACTGTGGTGTTTAAAGAAAAAGCAAATAGCGGTGGATTTTTTTCTTTAAATCTATAATAAAGAGTTGGAATGGAGGGTGGCGGAGATGTTTTGGCGGAATCTTTAAAACCCATGGTTGGGGTTTTCCATGACCTAAACCTTAGGTGATACAGATCAATATTAATCGATTACTCTTGCAGCTGTGAACACTATTATGAGTGTTCTACTAGTATGTTAGATTAAAGGATATGAGAAATTTTCTCCCAGGGCTATACCAGAGGCTGTCGGATCCGGAGGATTAAAAGCGGAGGCAAATATATAAGAAGCTGTTGGATCCGGAGGATTAAAAGTGGAATCAAATATCGAGGAAAATAAGTATTTTAAACAATCTATAACAGAGTTGGAATGGAGGATGGTGGAGCTGTTTATGGAGAAATCTTTAAAACCAGTGGTTGGTTGGGTTTGTCCATGACCTCAACCCTAAGCGATACAGATCAGTGTTAATCGATTAATCCAACAGTAATGGGTATTCCACATTATTCTACATTAACCAGAAACAGTAGGATCTGGAGGTTTAAAGGTAAAATTAAATATCCATAATATAGATTTAGAATGGTTTACCGATACCATCAAGGCTATGTTATATAGATCAATATTAATCGGTTACTCTTGGACTTGCGAACACTATCATGGGTATTCTACAAGAATGTACGATTAAAGGATATGCGTATCTCACTCGGAGCGCTAGAGAAGAATCTGTGGGATCCAAATACAGAAAATTTCTATGACTAACTAAGTATCTAAGTTTACATTCAATTCATATACATATCTAGAAGTTCTCTCTATCATATAAGTACAAACGCTTGATTGCTGTCCTTTTGTCAATGACAAACTGTCACTTTTTGCCATTAAACCAACCACACATAATCACATATGGCTGCCTCACACACATATGAGGTCTAATCATTACCGAAAATAAAGGATACTGTACTCAAACAGATAATCATTTATCATATGTAACACAGGGTTACAATTTGATACTTTTTGTTGGTTTTTATGTTAAACCAAAAGAAAAAAATTTCAAATAAATAAAAACACAAATCATAAATATATCAAAGGTTTAATTTTTTTTAAAAACTTACCTTTTTTCTGTTACCCCTAACTAATGACCAAAAAGCGTTGGAAGGACCAAAAACAAACAAACAAAAAAATATTGTCAATTTTATATTTTTAAAAACCTACATACATAAAATTCTTGTCTAAAACAAATAGGTAGTACACCTATACCTTGCTATATTTTTCCTTGATGTTATTGTAGATAATACTCTACCTTAGAAAAAAAAAGTCAGCTTCCAGCTATTTTAATTTGTTACATAGAATTTTGTCTATTTTTTTCTACAAAATAAAAAAAACGTATAAACTCAAAAAATTCTAACAACAAAACATGTCATAGAAATAACAAATAAAAACAACAACAATGTACAAACAATACTTAATAAAAGTAAACAAAAACATATAAATATTGTTGACAACAAGAAATCATTGTCAACAATAACTATAACAATAATAAAGGCAATAGCAACTAAGGCAGCATCAACAACAACAAGTAGCAGCCTCAGTTGAATAGTAACAACATGACCTGTGTACAGTTCAAATCTGAACAACATAATAGTAAGATTTGTTACGATTTCTGAACTTTAAAGAAATGGCAACTCTTATACTGAGAAAGGTTACTAAGAATAGAGTAATTCTTGCGAAAATTATGTGTACAACAGTTAAACAAATAAGAAGTTGGAAGAAAAACATGTTAATTGTCCAAATGTTAGAATGAGTAAAAAATCTGGTCAAAATTTCTCTGAATCATTAAGCTCAATGAACTAACTAAGCAAATAAAATATCAACCTACACTAATCTCTCAAACACGAAGGGAATGTATGTTCTCACATGATTTTAATTCCAAATTTTGTCCAAGTTTCTCAATTATGAGTTGACATTAATGAAAAGAGAAGCCATTAAGTTACAATGTCAAAGGGTCAAAATGTCTGATCGAATATTTCACTTTAAAGGTGGAGTGACTCTGAAACTACACATAAGTTGGCATCCAGAGTAATTTAAAGTTTTTCAAGGGGAAATTTCTACCGACAATACGATTTGGAAAAAAATTCTAGCAGTTTTTCTAGAGATAAATGTCTTTCTCTGCAGATTGGCTCAAGATCTATGAATATAAAGGCACCTGGGGTAATAAAATTGCTAATGAATAAAAGGATCCCCTGTGAAGGTGGTTGTCAAGAATGTGACTAATGAATCGGTCTTTAGGGAACACATTTCGGAATGGAATTGCGAGTTTGGAGAGTTCTAGAAGCTCCTCTAGAAATATCAATGTCCTCTGACTCAGTTTAGACATCGAGTCTGTGATGCTAAGGATCTTAGATCATGAAAGTCTCCAATTTAATAAAATTGCATAGCAGTGAGCAATAAATCGATCCTCAGGGAACACATTAAAAAATCCAACTGCGAGTTAAGAGAGTTTTAAAATGTCCTCTAAAGGTTTCAATCAGTTAAGACACCGGGTCAGTGTTGCTTAGAGTCTACACAAGTGAATGCATCCATATAAATGAAGTAGCATAATAGAGATTATGGGTTCTCTGAGGAGGAAAATGTCGGGAACTCAGAATGCTATCATTGGAGGAATGTAAAGAATTTCAGAAGTTCATTTACGAATTAATCTATAATCGCCTGAATACATTCAACATTGAATTAATACAAGGAATTTGCACAATTGAAAGCATTCACAGTAGTTGAATGAATGGCAATAAAGAAATTATTTATCATTTGAAGCAATTAAGCCTTAAAGTATACTTTGTTTTTGATTGTTTTTAATTATGTTATGATCTCTTCACAAGATGTATGCCTAATGGAACTAATACAACTTATCAAAACTTTCCTCTAAAGTTGAATGATTACCAACTTAGGCAGGATAATTGTAAAGCAGTAATGCTGGCAACACTTCCCCAACTTACAACCAACATCTTATATACTCTTTCCTTTTCTACTAAAATACACAAATTTCAATTTGTAACCTAGTGTTTTTGCAAACAAATATTCAAATATAGTTTTATATCTTTACATATACAGCTGTGATATTTTTATATTTAGCCACAGCCTGTGTAGCTGTGTCTGTAGTCATGTAATCATTATTTTGATACCTTCCGCTAACCTGTATTTTACAATCTTGTCTTTTTCTGTTATTCGTATTATTATTGCTGTTGTTACAATTTAAACATTGTTTGTAGCTCTTATGCACGTTCTTAGAGATACATGTCACCTGGTATTAGGTTTACTGATAGAACTGTCATCTGACATAGCAGCCATATTGTTTTTTTTCCTGTATAAGAGAGCACATATTTACAAAAAAAAAAGTATGAAAAAATAAACTTAAAACAAATAAGCAAAATGGACAAGTTACAACACTGAGAAAAATCTTTAACTACATGCTTAAACTGGGTCCCTGAACTTGGAATATTATGGTGTTATATTTCTTCTAATACAGGAGTCTTAGAGCATTAAAGAACTTTATAAAAGTGTTCTCAAGTTGTAATTATATTAAATACCACGTTATACCAAAAATTTCTCTCTGTGCCACATTTCACCTGTCATTTCCTTTTAAGCTTGTTGTATTTCATATTTCTTCTTACCATATTCCTTGCATACACATTTGGCATCATAATTTTCCACTCTTACCAAGACTATTGTAAATTTCGCTTTTATTTTTTATTTTTTTCATATAATTCGGTACCTTTTTCTTCTGTATTTCGTGTGTATAAGTACCAATGTACGTTTTTTTTTGTTAATATTCACAACAAACAAATTCAAATTTTTCAGTTTGTTGTCCTGTTTTGCTCTATTTTGTTCAATTTCTATTCATTGCAAGTCATCAGAAATGGAATGGTCTGAATATTAGACATAACACAGGTTCTTGATGAAATGTATTGCAATTTGGAAGCTGCCACAAAGAAAGGACAAAATACAAACAAAAAAAGTATTAAACAAGCCAAAGTTTATGTCTTTCTTACATTAGATGAGAAGCGTTGAAATGGGCAAAAAATATAACAATTCATTTGAGTTGTTTTGTTGTTTTTCCAGGGAGGATAGGAAAAATGACCTAAACGTATAGCGAAATATGAATACACAAAAATTAAAGGATGTACAAATTCGAGAAAGGTAATTAATAGCGAGGTTTTGTGAAAACAAAAGGTTTTACATGTAGTGTAAAGAGACTTGAAGTTGAGGAGGTTAGAGGTGATTGGTAGTTCTGAGTTAAAGGGAAATTGATAACTCGAATAAGAAGAACTTAGTTAAAGTAAAGGGAATCTTCAGACAATGACGACACCATCCATGATTACTATTAAGACTCTGGAAATCCTTGAACGGAAAATGCGAAGCGCAAAAGAAAAGTAGTGTAATCGGGAAGTTTCTAAGTTCGTCCTTTTAAAAAGAAGATAATTATTTCGATTTGTAGTGCGTGCAAGATATTAAATGCGGAACATTTGGAGTTTCTAGCAGATATGATATACGAAGGATGAAGGAGCTACCTAATCTTCCCTTTCGATAAAAGGAAAATTTGTCAAAATTTGATATTTGGAAGTACACGGTCCATGATTACTCTTACCCTGAAAGCCTTTGAACATCCATTAAACGAAAAAGCCGAATTGCAAAAGTAAAGTAATTGCAATGGTGAAGTATTCAAACTTTCCCTTCTAACAAAACGAGGATTAAGAGAGAGCGTTAAAGTTTTGAATATTTGGATTCTGTGGTATACAAAGGAATGAACTAGAACAATGTTAAACTTTTTAATGACAACTGGACAGATTTGGTATTAAGAGGATCTTAAAGGCATGGAATTTTTAGTGACGACTAGACATATTTGTTATGAGGATATTCCCACAATGTCGATTCCCTCTATGCTTTTAAGACTCTCAAAAGTCTTCGAGAATCCAGTAAACGGAAAAGCATAAGCAGAAAAGTAAAGTAATTTGAATGATTATGCAAAGGTTGCATTAAACGAATGAGAACTATGGTATTAAGAGGATCTTCGCACAATGCCGATTCCTTCTTCTGATTACCTTTAAGACTATCAAAAGTCTTTGAAGATCCATTAAGCTTGGATGTAGAAGCACGAAAGTAATGTGAAATGGAAAGTATTGACCTTCTCATCTGAGAAAATCAAGGATATTTTTGTTGTATAAGGGATAAAGCTAGAGTTTCCAGTTGATAAAGGAGATCTATGTTATAAAGATATCCGCACAATGGGGAATCCATCCTTGATCACTTTTTGGACTCTAAAAACAAAAAATCAAAACTACATAAGTAATGGCGATTTATTTAGATTGATCACAGCTTTATTTTTATGAAACAAGTTATTTTTAAACCTCCAACCCTAAAAGTATGCCTTGCATTTTACAAAAAATAAAGGTTTAATATAAAATTTTCCAACTGTACAACAACACTTAACAATTTAGTTAATTGGAATTTTATATTATTGTTACTTATTTTTTTTGTTTTTGTATTCCTTCTTGAAAATAATGTAGTCCTTTTTCTCCTTATAAATATTACAAAGTATTTATTTATCTTACTTTTAACAAACACACTTGCACATACATAAAAATAACATATACAAATGTATGATGTTTTTTTCTTCTATTTCATATCTCTGTTGTAGTATGTGCTCAAGTGTAAATTGTTTTGTTATTTTAGCATTTATTTTACAATAATTAACAAAACAACAAGAACAACAGCATATATAGACTCATACCATTACAGCGGCTAAAGAATTTTGTTATATTTTCTCTAATCTATGCAACTTAACCTGTTTCCTCCCCTGCTTCCTACCCATCCCACCCACAACACTTATTTAAAAGTCATTCTTTTTTCTACGCTTTTTTTTGCACAGAAACGAAAAAATTATTTATATGAATTATAAGTTGAATCATAATATATGATGCTACAACAACAATAATATTAACAACAGCAACTACAAAAACAACAGCAACAGTAGCAACTAGAAATTTTCAAAAAAAAAAACTACAATTGTATATTGTTTTACATCTGCTTGATGAAGATGATGAAGAGTATGATGATCTAGAAATATGTATAAAAAAATATATAAAACAGAAACTGAAACGTTCAGAAAAAAATATTTAGACTGAAATAAAATAAACGAGAGGATGCCTACGTGTTAGTATTAACACCTCTTGTATAAGTGTATCTTTACTAATACAAGCATAATTATTTGTATAGATACTTTTTTGAAGGTGGGGATCATGGATTCACTTTAACGATGAAGAGTTTCGATTTCTTGGTGGGTATAAATAAAGAGTTCTAAATTAACCTAAGAGCTTAGGGGAAGGCGAAGTAGTAAATGTTATATTTAGAAGCATAACCTGTTGAAACGGGTTTTATTATTTAAAACTGTAAAGGAAAGGACTAAGTTCAGCTGGTATATGGAGGAATATCAAGAAGTTACCTTTTTACAACATTTAGCATTCCTGGTGATGAATGGAATAAAATTCAATTGAGCATTACAAATATGGTTCTGCAAGGATAGCGCTTCTCCTGAATATAAAATTAAGCCGATATTAAGAAGGAAATGCAATTGTCACTTTAGTATGCCCTTAGTAAGTGAGGGGACCCTAAAAAACAAACTTAGGCTATTTGTCTGTCTTTTCGTAATTTATGGGGTGACGATTGACTTCTTTGTAGGACAAGCACATGTTAAAATTGCTAGTCACCTGGACAGTCGGTCCAGGTGAGAGTAACTCTTAGGCTATCATCCATTAAGGGAAAAATATCAAATCCAGATAACAATAATGGTTCTGAATGGATCGTTCTTCCCCTGATTAGCATCTTTGGATCAATAGGAAATCGAACATTTTAATCTTGTGAATATAAAGAATTCTGAATACGTTATGATTCTCCTGAACAACGTCTTTCAGGAAGCAGGAAAACGGACATTTTCACCAAATAAATATGAAGAGTTATGGATCCTGCTTTTGTCTTAAGTTTCTCTCTGTATTAAATATTGCGGGAATTGATGTCGAATGTAATTCTCCATATTCTGATACAGATGTTCTAATTACATTGAAACGCAGGAATGTAAAGTGGAAGTAACTAGTTGGTATTCTGGAATGCTTTGTCAATTACTTTTGTGTTCTCTTGTCTTAAGATTAGCTAATAGATTAATATCTTTGGCAATGGGTTATTACTTCTTGCTAGAAAGCTTAGACTTTCTTATTACAAATCTAGGATTACCTGGAATCTTTGGAGATCTATATCTCTTCCCTTTCCCCTAATACATATGTATAAACCTATGCCTCACACACACACTCATCTACTCATAAATTTGCATTTGTATTGTGAAAAAATAACGTTTGTTTTTCAACTGTTATTTCTTTTTCATTTATTAAAATACATGGCGATATGTGCATGTGTTTGTGAAAAAAATTATAAACGAAAACTGTAAACATATAGGATTTTATGTGTGTATGTGTGCAGCTGTATAAGTATGAATGCATGAATTTATAAAAAAAAGCTTTTGAAGAAATTATTTTTTATTCTAATTTTTTCATACTTATTGCTTGGTAAAGGACATCTTTTTTTCCTACTCCTGTTTCGTTTACACAGAATTACCCAATAGTTCTACAAGGAGTCTAGGTATGCTTTTCAGGCACTATTTATCGTTACAGCACTGTATGTTAGATGTAATTCATTTGCAATCGAAGTTAAGTGTAATGATTAACTGAGAATTGAGACAGTCGTTCCGAACTGCAGGGTAATCTATAAACATCTATTTTCTTCTCAAGCATATTTCATCTACTCATACATACAATGAGATCATTCATATATCACAACGATGTTTTTGAAGAGTTTTTGAGATAAAAAAATTCATACCAAGATGCTTAACTAAAATCAAGCCGTTTTTTTTCCTATTTAAGGGAGGGGTACCATGGTAGGAGGCATTTCTGTATGTGCTTAAAAGTAAGGGTGTTTGAGGTAGGAAACGCCAAAGAGTATGTGATGACTGAATGACTGACTGACTGACTGACTGGTAAGGTAAGTAGGCAATATTTGCATACTCAATTGCATTGTAAAATCTTTATTTTTTTGTTCCTTCATACATATTTTTTGTCATACGTGTTTGTTGTACTTGTATAAGAAATAGCAAACAGAAAAAAAACTTGCATTTTGTATAAATAAATGTTTAACTAGAAATGAAATACACAAAACAGAAAAGGTGCAAAAATATTAAGAATATATAGAGGTGATAGCTAAAGAGGGTGAGTTAGACGATGGTTTAGGAGATTTCTTTTTTTTTAAATGCTAAGAATAATTGCTTTGCAGTTATTATTTTCTTTCTATAACAGAAACAAATCTAAGACAACAACAACAACGGCAACGAAGATGACGACAACAAAAAATAAGTATTTTTGTTTTTCTTCATTCAGTCTTTTAAGGAATAAATCAACGTTTATAGGTGCATATAGAAATGAGACTTAAAGGAGTGACATCTTTAAATGGAAATATCAAATAATAAATAGCGAGTCCTTGATTGATCAATTTGGTTCTTTCTTCGTAAAGGCTACACATATGTATCTGTAAAACTGTTCTTTATCTTTAGAGATCATTTGGTCGTTCCGCTTTATTAGGGGATGGCTTATAACTTGTCACCACCTCGAAGGTTAATGTGTTCATTCACCAGTTTTATAGAAATGATCAAAATAAAGGATTGATAAAAACTTTGTAATACCAGATGAGTCAGAGTTTCCTTTCGTCTATATCGGTCTGATGCCTTCTGATTGTTTGCAGACAAGACATAACATCCCTGAGGACCATTCTGCAGACCTATTTCTAACAATGTAGGTTAAGTGTTAAGGCGGTTGATTCTGCTATTCTATAGGTGTTATAGAAGTTTTTAAAATTAGGCAAAGGAAACATTGAAATAATTCCTAAGCAGTCAAAAATTGGTAATGCTCTACTGTATCAGTCTGCTCAGATCTATAGAATAAGGAACCCTAATGGTTAAATTCCTTTATTAGCGGCATCAGCCTGCTCAGTTATAAGGAAAAAGAGTAAGGATGTCGAAGTCAATGCATTAAGTTTAACACCTACTACTAAGATGAAATAGCACCTTCCTTTTAAACTCTGCCAATTTGTAGGTGTGTACTGGTAATGCTCTTCTAAATCAGCCTGCTCAGATCTATAGAATAAGGAAGCCTAATGGTTAAATTAATTTCTTAGCGGAATCAGCCTGCTCAGTTATACGCAAGAAGAATAAGGAAGTTGAAGTGTGAAGCTCCTTTATTATAGAACTATATCTAATGCCTGTTAATTATCGTTTAAATGATCTGAGTACATATTCCAGATATCTTAATACAAAACACTGAATAAGAATCAAAATTTGTATGAGAAGAATACCAAAGTCAATGCGTTAAGTTTAGCACCTACTACTAAGATTAAAGATCACATTCCTTTGAAACTCTGCCAATTTGTAGGTGTGTACTGCTACATATTCTATATGTATGTGAATTTTGATTGTTTACGACATTTAAGTACTTTTTGCAACATGGCATCGGTTCGGTTCACTTAAGTTTGTATTTGGTACAGTTGCTCTCACTCTCTTTGCTAACATGAAATGTTCAACATCATCAACTGCATCAAGATGATGACAAAACAACAACGACAATAAAAAACTGTGAAATCAAAAAAAAGTCACATGATGCTATTTGTTTGTGTAATTGTTTGAGTCCACTTGTAGCCAGAACAGAAACAACAACAACAAATGTGTAAAACTGTAGCATCTTGTAGTAGTGACGACACGAAGTAGCAGCAGCTATTACCTTTGATGCTTAGTAGTTGCTATTGTTGTTGTGTTGCAATATGATGATTTGCTGCTGTTCATGTGTTCTGATTTCTTATGCTGCTGTAACACGGTTTCAGCTGTACTTAATGGCGGAGGTGATGAGGCGTGGCAAGTGTTTCTTGGCAGAAATAAAACAAATAGAAAATGGAAAAAATATTGTATTTATAATTTGCATAAAGTGGGGTACAGCCAACAAACACTTAACATATTCTAATTATTCTTATGCTTATTTTATATTATTATTTTCTTATTATTGTTGTAACTGCAGCTTTTGCTGTCCATGTTGTTTTTGTTGTTGCTGTTATTGTTATTATGATTATTTTTGTATTATTGTTACACACTTGACTATTTCTAGCATTTTTCTAGTATTTTTTTTTGCAATTCTAAACTTTGCATTTATTTTTAGCGAAAATACTTAAACAAAACTCTTGACAATACAATTCAAAAAATATTTATGCATGTGGAACAGCCGGATTTTTTTTCTCTTCTTAATTTATGGTCATATGTAAAAGATTTTCCTTTGACTATAGAAAAAATCATCATATCAAAAGGATTTTTATAACAAAATACCATCAAAGAATGAGTATAAGTAGTATGATTTTGAAAGGGTTGCAAAAATTTAAATGCAATGATAACTTAACTGTCAGTTTGTTACAAAACTGAAAGATTTAGTAGTTTTATATTAAAAGAAATCCAAAAGAATATTCTAATACAAGAACACATATGAAATCAAAGGCCATTTCTTGTGGCTACATATACAGAAGCATAAATAATTTGAAATGATAGCTGCTAACAGGAAATGAGAAAAAAATCAAGAAAATTAGGAAAAACTGTTACAAAAACTTAAATTTACTATAGAGAGAATATGTGAAAGGTGAGGGCATCAACTACTAAGCAGGCAACACAAATCAGTTTGCATTTGAGAGCAAAAACTTCAGACACCTTAATAAGGCAGAGGGAAAATAGGATACTAAGCAACGCCTCATCAGCACTTGGAACTGAATTAAAACTAAAAAAACAGTGAGGCCTCTAATTTCACACAGAAAAGCACACAACGTATACTTAGAAGAAACCACTTAAACTGATATTCAAAATGCCTTTACCAGAGTTCTGATCCGTCCAGATAACCCTCTAAAACCCCATGTTACTTTATAACCAACTGTATTTACCTTCTTTTTTTTACAATTTTTGTAATAAAAACAGCTTTTTTTCTATCTCCATTACATTTGCAACATTTTGCACTAATTTTTCCGTAACAGACTCACACACTGGCCCTGTGACAATGCCCAACTCTCTTCCTCTCAATGCTTTAGAAACTAAAATGTACCATTTTTCTTTTTGCAACAAATATATTTAGATGAAACGTTAAAAACTACCTTGTAAATTGCTGTGTTTGTTTCTAAATATGAAATAAGTTAAGCGGTTAAGTTTTTGTTAAGCTATAAGGACTGTAAGCAATCAAAAAATGGAAGCATAAATTTACAGATGGATGGAGGGCAAGATACAATACAGAGCAGCAAACAAATAAAAAAAGTAGAAAGAGAAACAGGACACGTCATATGCATATGTTCAGTGACACTAATCAAGAAGAGGAGAATAACGTGAGCAACATTTAGGCAACTGAACTATAACTGAACTAGAACAGAAGTAGAACTGAACTAGAACTGAACTAGAACTGAACTAGAACTGAACTGGAACTGAACTAGAACTGAACTAGAACTGAACTAGAACTGAACTAGAACTGAACTGAACTAGAACTGAACTAGAACTGAACAAGGACTGAACTGGAGCTGAACTAGAACTGAACTAGAACTAGAACTGAACTAGAACTCAACTAGAACTGAACTAGAGCTGAACTAGAGCTGAACTAGAACTGAACTAGAACTGAACTAGAACTGAACTAGAACTGAACTAGAACTGAACTAGAACTGAACTAGAACTGAACTAGAACTGAACTAGAACTAGAACTGAACTAGAACTGAACTGAACTAGAACTGAACTAGAACTGAACAAGGACTGAACTGGAGCTGAACTAGAACTGAACTAGAACTGAACTAGAACTGAACTAGAACTGAACTAGAACTGAACTAGAACTGAACTAGAACTGAACTAGAACTGAACTAGAACTGAACTAGAACTGAACTAGAACTGAACTAGAACTGAACTAGAACTGAACTAGAACTCAACTAGAACTGAACTAGAGCTGAACTAGAGCTGAACTAGAACTGAACTAGAACTGAACTAGAACAGAAGTAGAACTGAACTAGAACTGAACTAGAACTGAACTGGAACTGAACTAGAACTGAACTAGAACTGAACTAGAACTGAACTGAACTAGAACTGAACTAGAACTGAACTAGAACTAAACTAGAACTGAACTAGAACTGAACTAGAACTGAACTAGAACTGAACTAGAACTGAACAAGGACTGAACTAGAACTGAACAAGGACTGAACTGGAGCTGAACTAGAACTGAACTATAACTGAACTAGAACTGAACTAGAACTGAACTAGAACTGAACTAGAACTGAACTAGAACTGAACTAGAACTAAACTAGAACTGAACTAGAACTGAACTAGAACTGAACTAGAACTGAACTAGAACTGAACTAGAACTGAACTAGAACTGAACTAGAACTGAACTAGAACTGAACTAGAACTGAACTAGAACTGAACTAGAACTGAACTAGAACTGAACTAGAACTGAACTAGAACTGAACAAGGACTGAACTGGAGCTGAACTAGAACTGAACTAGAACTGAACTAGAACTCAACTAGAACTGAACTAGAGCTGAACTAGAGCTGAACTAGAACTGAACTAGAACTGAACTAGAACTGAACTAGAACTGAACAGACTGAATGAACTAGAACTGAACTAGAACTGAACTAGAACTGAACTAGAACTGAACTAGAACTGAACTAGAACTGAACTAGAACTGAACTAGAACTGAACTAGAACTGAACTAGAACTGAACTAGAACTGAACTAGAACTGAACTAGAACTGAACTAGAACTGAACTAGAACTGAACTAGAACTGAACTAGAACTGAACTAGAACTGAACTAGAACTGAACTAGAACTGAACTAACTGAACTAGAACTGAACTAGAACTGAACTAGAACTGAACTAGAACTGAACTAGAACTGAACTAGAACTGAACTAGAACTGAACTAGAACTGAGCTAGAACTGAACTAGAACTGAACTAGAACTGAACTAGAACTGAACTAGAACTGAACTAGAACTGAACTAGAACTGAACTAGAACTGAACTAGAACTGAACTAGAACTGAACTAGAACTGAACGAGAACTGAACTAGAACTGAACTAGAACTGAACTAGAACTGAACTAGAACTGAACTAGAACTGAACTAGAGCTGAACTAGAACTGAACTAGGTCTGAATTAGATCTGAAGTAGAACTAACTAGATCAGAATTAGAACTTAACTTTATCAGAACCAGAACAGCATTTTAACTATAACACACCTTCGATTTCCATAATTCAGAACTTCCGTTGTAGGAACCCTGTGTGGATTTTGTAATTCAGAATTTCCCACTCAGAAATATCCTTGTCTAGGTGAGATTGTATTTTCCACAGCGCTAAGCGGTGAACCTTTAAATTATAGAAAATTTTGGGATGTATTTGAGAAATATAGTTGGCCTTGTTAATGTTAACATAACAATCAACGTTTTTGCCATTTCTAGTTTATGTACATTCATATATTTCGTTATATTTTTGGTCTTTCACATTATTACAATACTTTTCTTTTTTTGTTCAAATCTTTTTAGCCATGTTTGTTTAGAGAAATAAACAAATAAACCGTAACACAACAACAAAAACAACTAAATAAAAAAAGAAATATACGAAAGACAGCACAGAAACAAAAATAATTATTAACATTGTTGCAAAAATCTATGTGTAGCAAATTGCAGTAAATCTAACGTATTATAAATGCCAAAAGGGGTACCTACACATACTTATTTATGCATGTAGAGGTAAATCCTTATACTCACACATATGCATACATACCTTTCCATACCTTGGCAAAGTGTATCCTTGTGTTGTCAACATAACGATCATCATCATCCAAGTCGTTGTTGTTGGTGTAGTCGTCATCATCCACGTTGTTATTGCTGTTGATGTTGACGTTTTGTTAAAGATTTTTGCCAACTAAAGCCTTTTTTCTTTTTCTTCTGCAAAATATTCATCATCAGCAAAAGATGTGAAAACAAATATAAATATATATAAGAAAAAAGGACTACTATAAAAAACATTGTTATTAACAAAAATTTTTCAAATAGCAACAAATCCAACAACAACAGAAATATTCATCATACAATCATATGAGTTTAAACAAATACCTATATGTAGCCAAAAAAGGATACCTGCACTCTCTCATACACTTGTAAATTATCTCTTGAGAAGGTTGGGAGGAGAGGCTCCCCACCTTCTCCTATCTTTGCTTTACCGTTATTTAGTTTGTAACGAGTAGCAGCTAAATAAAATACAACTAAAACAATAAGAGAAAAAATAACAATTGTCACACGTATGACATAAAATATATTTGTATTCGTACTCGTTTGCTATTTTTTGTTTTTGTAAAAATTATTTCTAGAATTCAGTTTATGCATCCATCGCATGTATTTTCTTTTCCTTTCGTTCATTCATTCATTCAGTCAGTCATTCTCATTCCTCTAGTCTTTCATTTATTATTATTTGTTGTAGTTGTATTTTATTTTAAGTGATGATATTTTTAATGTGAATTGTACTCATCGTTGTTGTTGCTATTATAATGATTATTACGTATTATTTCTTATGATTATTGTTTGTTTCTGTTGTTGTTTTAAGTGTTTTCATTAAAATGAAGAAAAACGAGGACTGAAATGTAAAAGATTTCTATATTTGAAAATGACAAATAAGTAGAATTGGAAATTGTAAAATAGCCATCTAGTACTAGAACAGAGCTTTAAGAGAACTAGTACAGAACTAGAATAGAACATGAGCAGAACTAGAACAGAACTAGAACAGAACTTGAACAGAACTAGAACAAAACTAGAACAGAACTAAAACAGAACTAGAACAGAACTAGAAAAGAACTAGAACTAGAACAGAACTACAACAGAACAAGAACAGAATTAGAACATAACTAGAACAGAAATAGAACAGAACTAGAACAGAACTAGAACAGAACAGAACAGAACTAGAACAGAACTAGAACAGAACTAGAACAGAACTAGAACAGAACTAGAATAGAACTAGAACAGAACTAGAACAGAACTAGAACAGAACTAGAACAGAACTAGAACAGAACTAGAACAGAACTAGAACAGAACTAGAACAGAACTAGAACAGAACTAGAACAGAACTAGAACAGAACTAGAACAGAACTAGAACAGAACTAGAACAGAACTAGAACAGAACTAGAACAGAACTAAATGAACTAGAACAGAACTAGAATAGAACTAGAACAGTACTAAACAGAACTAGAACAGAACTAGAAGAGAACTAGAACAGAACTAGAATAGAACTAGAACAGAACTAGAACAGAACTAGAACAGAACTAGAACAGAACTAGAACAGAACTAGAACAGAACTAGAACAGAACTAGAACAGAACTAGAACAGAACTAGAACAGAACTAGAACAGAACTAGAACAGAACTAGAACAGAACTAGAACAGAACTAGAACAGAACTAGAACAGAACTAGAACAGAACTAGAACAGAACTAGAACAGAACTAGAACAGAACTAGAACAGAACTAGAACAGAACTAGAACAGAACTAGAACAGAACTAGAACAGAACTAGAACAGAACTAGAACAGAACTAGAACAGAACTAGAACAGAACTAGAACAGAACTAGAACAGAACTAGAACAGAACTAGAACAGAACTAGAACAGAACTAGAACAGAACTAGAACAGAACTAGAACAGAACTAGAACAGAACTAGAACAGAACTAGAACAGAACTAGAACAGAACTAGAACAGAACCAGAACTGAACTAGAACAGAACTAGAACAGAACTAGAACAGAACTAGAACAGAACTAGAACAGAACTAGAACAGAACTAGAACAGAACTAGAACAGAACTAGAACAGAACTAGAACAGAACTATAACAGAACTAGAACAGAACTAGAACAGACCTAGAACTAGTACAGAACTAGAACAGAACTAGAACAGAACTAGTACAGAACTAGAATAGAACTAAAACAGAACTAGAACAGAACTAGAACTTAACTAGAAGTTAATTTTTTATAAAGAATATGTTTTTTTTCAGTTGCACAAAATTAATTTTTGGAGAGTTTAGAAATAATCCTTTAGAATAATGAACTTCACGATGAGCCCGTTAGCGTTATAGAGTAAATACTTTATAGTTTTACAGATAAGCTTTATTGCTGGTAATTTACTTACTACTTTCCCTTTGGAGTTCAATTTAATTTATTAAATTATTAACATTAAATTTCATTACACTCTGGACACATTACAATCACATAAAAAGCTTTTTTTCATAATCCTTTTTTGGGGCCGAAAAAAAAGGATTTCATATTTTTGTTGCTTATGGATTAATAAAATTTACTTGGATTTCTTTTATTATTTGCTAGTTTCAATAAAAATTAATATATAAAACGTGTACAAACAAGCATTTGCACGCATGTTTAACAAACTACATACATTTTATTATACCCTTTTGTAACATATTAATACATTTTACTATTATGACTTGACAGTAAAGAATTTGTCAAGTCATAATGGCTTAAAAAAAGAACAAACTAAAAAAAATAACACACATTTATAAAAGGCCATAGAAAAAAAAGTGGCCTAAAGGCTTTATGCATTAAAAAAAGAAAATCAAACAAATTATGTTAAACAAACCAAAAATGTTTTTTGTGCAGAAAAAAACAATAAAATTGTATTTTTATAACAGGCCCACGTTAGTGATTTGCTCAATAACCCTTGTAATTTGCCACAAAAGACAACAAAAACTACACATAGATATTTACCTTATTACAAGCTAACAAACACACATGTTTAAATATCCTTTGAAAATAGAAAAAACGTAAAGTTAAGAAATGAAAAGCAAATGGACACAAGTCCATCAACGTCATCATCATCATGAACTTGTGCCTCCATTCTACATGTTTTAACCCCCCCAGACAAGAAAAACAAACAACATGACTTGAAAATCTCTTAATCTTCTAAAGAACAACAACAACACTGAACTAAGATTCCTAAGAAACCAACCCTTTTTTTCCAGCAGAAAATTATCCCAAAATACAAATAAAAAATTGTAACAAAACCATGACAATGTAGAAAAATGCTTGTGCCAAAAAAGGGTTGTGGTCTCCTTAAAACAAGACAAAATTATGTTAAATCACTAAAAGACCTACAAATGTAATCATAAAATAAAATAGCAGAGTATCGTTGCTAACTAAATTCAATCAAAATTGTTTGGCTCATCAAACATTCAATTACCAGACATAAATTTATGTCATAATACCATAATTGAAACCAATACATATGCACACTTCTACTATGTATACAAACTACTGCTACAGTACACCCTTTACTTCGTCCTTATCTGTGAAAGGATATTTGATTTTATTGTTTATGGCAAATAAAAATCCTTAGAATGAAATTTTTGTCAATTGAGTTGTTTTTACTTGTTATTGACTTGTCTTTTGTTAGGATTTTCACATCCTTTCGCATCACCCCTGTTTAACAAAAAAATCCTTGTATTGTGCAAATTTTCCAAAAAAAAAGGAATCAATATTATTATGACAGTTTTATTGAGTCATCGATATAGAGTTTTGCAACCCTTTCTATTGTCTAGTCCTTGCAACAGTTTTTTTTAAGGATATTTTGCCATATTGTTGTTATAACTTGATGAGGTTTCTTTTGTTGTAGAATTTTATCTCCTTTTAAGTTTATTGCTTCTTTTTTGTGAAATACAAAAGCGGTCTCGTTTTGGTTTGTAAGCTGGAAAAAATGTTTTATGGCTGATGTCTTCTTCTTTTTTTGCAAATCACTTGACCAATTTGTCAAATTGTTATCTTAATTTGGCAAATAGCAAGGATATGGTTTGAAGCAATAAAAAGGGGTGTGGGGTATAAGAAATTTATTAAATTAGTTTAACAAAATAAAAATATAAATTGCATAAATCAATTTGGATTTGTAAGATCAGGAAAGGGTTTAAAGATATACGATTTAATGATTTGAAATATTAAGTTAACTTCTTAAGTCGCATGACTATTAGATTTAAGAAGTATTAAATGAAATGCTTTCCCGGAGTTCACCCTTAGAGTGTAAAATATCATAAGTTCAATAAAGTTATTAATTCAGATCTTGGATAATTGGCTAGAAAGCCATGGCTGTTAGAACAGCTTTGCTAGAACTAGAACAGAACTAGAACAGAACTAGAACAGAACTAAAACAGAACCAGAACAGAACTAGAACAGAACTAGAACAGAACTAGAACAGAACTAGAACAGAACTAGACAGAACTAGAACAGAACTAGAACAGAACTAGAACAGAACTAGAACATAACTTGAACAAAACTAGAACAGAAATTGAACAGAACTAGAAACAGAACTAGAATAGAACTAGAAAAGAACTAGAATAGAACTAGAAACATAACTAGAACCAGAACTAGAACGAACTAGAACAGAATAGAACGAACTAGAACAGAAACTAGAACAAGACTAGAACAGAACTAGACAGAACCTAGAAACAGAACTAGAACAGAACTAGAACAGACTAGAAACTAGAACAGAACTAGAACAGAACTAGAACAGAACTAGCAACAGAACTAGAACAGAACTAGAACAGAACTAGAACCGAACTAGAACAGAACTAGAACCGAACTAGAACAGAACTAGAACGAACTAGAACCAGAACTAGAACAAGAACTAGAACAGAACTAGAACAGAACTAGAACAGAACTAGAACAGAACTAGAACAGAACTAGAACAGAACTAGAACAGAACTAGAACAGAACTAGAACAGAACTAGAACAGAACTAGAACAGAACTAGAACAGAACTAGAACAGAACTAGAACAGAACTAGAACAGAACTAGAACAGAACTAGAACAGAACTAGAACAGAACTAGAACAGAACTAGAACAGAACTAGAACATAACTTGAACAGAACTAGAACAGAAATTGAACAGAACTAGGACAGAACTAGAATAGAACTAGAAAAGAACTAGAATAGAACTAGAACAGAACTAGAACAGAACTAGAACAGAACTAGAACAGAACTAGAACAGAACTAGAACAGAACTAGAACAGAACTAGAACAGAACTAGAACAGAACTAGAACAGAACTAGAACAGAACTAGAACAGAACTAGAACAGAACTAGAACAGAACTAGAAAGAACTAGAACAGAACTAGAACAGAACTAGAACAGAACTAGAACAGAACTAGAACAGAACTAGAACAGAACTAGAACAGAACTAGAACAGAACTAGAACAGAACTAGAAAAGAACTAGAACAGAACTAGAACAGAACTAGAACAGAACTAGAACAGAACAGAACTAGAACAGAACTAGAACAGAACAAGAAAAGATCTAGAACAGAACTAGAACAGAACTAGAACAGAACTAGAACAGAACTAGAACAAACTAGAACTAGAATAGAACTAGAACAGAACTAGAACAGAACTAGAACAGAACTAGAACAGAACTAGAACAGAACTAGAACAGAACTAGAACAGAACTAGAACAGAACTAGAACAGAACTAGAACAGAACTAGAACAGAACTAGAACAGAACTAGAACAGAACTAGAACAGAACTAGAACAGAACTAGAACAGAACTAGAACAGAACTAGAACAGAACTAGAACAGAACTAGAACAGAACTAGAACAGAACTAGAACAGAACTAGAACAAACTAGAACAGAACTAGAACAGAACTAGAACAGAACTAGAACAGAACTAGAACAGAACTAGAACAGAACTAGAACAGAACTAGAACAGAACTAGAACAGAACTAGAACAGAACTAGAACAGAACTAGAACAGAACTAGAACAGAACTAGAACAGAACTAGAACAGAACTAGAACAGAACTAGAACAGAACTAGAACAGAACTAGAACAGAACTAGAACAGAACTAGAAGAGAACTAGAACAGAACAGAACTAGAACAGAACTAGAACAGAACTAGAACAGAACTAGAACTGAACTAGAACAGAACTAGAATAGAACTAGAACAGTACTTAAACAGAACTAGAACAGAACTAGAAGAGAACTAGAACAGAACTAGAATAGAACTAGAACAGAACTAGAACAGAACTAGAACAGAACTAGAACAGAACTAGAACAGAACTAGAACAGAACTAGAACAGAACTAGAACAGAACTAGAACAGAACTAGAACAGAACCAGAACAGAACTAGAACAGAACTAGAACAGAACTAGAACAGAACTAGAACAGAACTAGAACAGAACTAGAACAGAACTAGAATAGAACAGAACTAGAACAGAACTAGAACAGAACTAGAACAGAACTAGAACAGAACTAGAACAGAACTAGAACAGAACTAGAACAAACTAGAACAGAACTAGAACAGAAAAATAGAACAGAACTAGAACAGAACTAGAACAGAACTAGAACAGAACTAGAACAGAACTAGAACAGAACTAGAACAGAACTAGAACAGAACTAGAACAGAACTAGAACAGAACTAGAACAGAACTAGAACAGAACTAGAACAGAACTAGAACAGAACTAGAACAGAACTAGAACAGAACTAGAACAGAACTAGAACAGAACTAGAACAGAACTAGAACAGAACTAGAACAGAACCAGAACTGAACTAGAACAGAACTAGAACAGAACTAGAACAGAACTAGAACAGAACTAGAACAGAACTAGAACAGAACTAGAACAGAACTAGAACAGAACTAGAACAGAACTAGAACAGAACTAGAACAGAACTAGAACAGAACTAGAACAGAACTAGAACAGAACTAGAACAGAACTAGAACAGAACTAGAACAGAACTAGAACAGAACTAGAACAGAACTAGAAACAGAACTAGCACAGAACTAGAACAGAACTAGAACAGAACTAGAACAGAACTAGAACAGAACTAGAACAGAACTAGAACAGAACTAGAACAGAAACTAGAACAGAACTAGAGCAGAACTAGAACAGAACAGAACTAGAACTGAACTAGAACAGAACTAAGCAGAACAGAACTAAAGCAGAACAGAACTAGAACAGAACAGAACTAGAACTGAACTAGAACTGAACTAGAACTGAACTAGAACTGAACTAGAACTGAACTAGAACTGAACTAGAACTGAACTAGAACTGAACTAGAACTGGAATTGAACTAGAACTGAAATAGAACTAATCTAGAACTCAATTGTAATAGAACTCCTCTTTTTGAAATCAAACAGATTTTACTAAATATTTCCAAAATTTATTTAATCATTTGCTTACTTCCAAAAAACTACAAAATTCTAGCCTCTTAAAGACATAATTTTGTTCCGCATTTAAACCAATCTAAAACACGTTCCATGATCGGTCGTCCTTTTGGCATGATAATTACTGGTACAGATTCATCACAGCCACCCTGATAATCGCCTAGATTATTCGAACCACATGGATTTTTTGTAGGTTCAGGTTTAGTGGTAGTAGTTGTGGTGGTGGTAGTAATAGGTGTTTTAGTGGGCATTCTTGTTGTAGTAGTTCTCAATGTTGTACGAGTTGGTATAGCTGTAGGTCTGGTAGTAGTTCTAGCTGGAATGGTAGGTGTACTCAAAGTAGTTGTAGATCTAGTTGTATCATAAGATTGGACAGGACTATGGGCTATTAAGACCAATAGAAATATGCAACTGATTAATTTCACTAACTCCATCTTAATTTAATCACAAAACTGTTAGACTTTTGACGATGTGCTAAAGGTTTTATATGATTTTTCTTATATTTGTTAAAAATTTAAAAAAGAAAACGTTCTTTGTTAATTCTTCTTAAATTTGATTTTAAGTTAAGCAACATAAATAAAATTATTATAATTGAATTGTTTAGTAAACAAATTAAACATTAGCACAAGTGTTGCTAACTATAAAATATTTGACATTTAATAGAAATTGTTAAGTAAATATCAGAGGGGTTTTGTAGTTCTAACTTAAATTAAACTTTTGTTTATAATCCTCTTGCTTGTTAATAGCTTGTGTTAAACCATCAGTGTGAAATCGGTTGATCTTTTCTTACATCAGACAAGTCTAAACCTATTGCTCCTCCTATTGCTGCTAACTTCTCTTAAACCTTTGGTGAGAAAACGTTTGATGTGTTCTTGCAGTTCGAACTATTGGTCCTACATGTCATGTCATATTTTATCCACAGAAGCTAAACCTGAAGTGCTAGAAATCGCCAAGACGAGAGAGAACTTGTCACCATCGTAATGGAGAAACCGGTAAACATTTTCTTGAAGTTTATACTCCATATGTATGTACATATAAAAGATCTGAGAACTATATTGCTCCGGTCAGAAAGTTAATGGTGAAAGAATTTTATATCCACAGAAGCTATACCTACATAAAGTTAATAGGGATTAGAATGATGTCTCCACTCTTTAGGGAATTTGTATAGACTACCTTAAAGGGATTTATTTATTGAATCCAAGGTAACCGTGATAAAGCTCCTGTTAAGCTACTATGAGGAATCCTTTATTGTTATCCTATCCTATCCAAAGAAGTTGGAGGTCAGTAGGAGACTCTACGCGATGCGAATTCTAACTCTGTTGAATGCGACCATATTTAATTTGTATTCTTAGAAGATATCTACTATATATTGAACTTATATTACAACTATCGCAGACTAATGAACCGGAAGGACTTCTAACAGTTGATAATTAACTATCGCAGACTAATGAACCGGAAGGACTTCTAACAGTTGATAATTATATTAAATAAACAATCATCATCCACTAACTATTATAGAAACAACAATATTTTTAAATCATAAATATTTTTATTATAAAAATTACAAAATTTCAAAAAGCGTGATTCAGTGTTATAATTCAAGCGTTCCATTAGCATGGCGTTTAGTGTGCGGAAGGATCACAGGAAGTGGTGCCACACCTAAACCAATCTAAAATACGATCCAAAATAGGACGTCCTTTGGGCATAACTATCACAGGTACGGATTCATCGCAACCACCTTGATAATCACCTAGATTGTTGGAACCACAAGGTCTTTTATCTGGTTTAGTTGTTGTTGTAGTAGTCGTTGTAGTGAGTTCAATATGTTTTGGTGTTGGTGATGTTGTGGGTGCATGGGTTGGTGGTCCTATATACTCATGGGGTGGTGTTGGTATAACAGCACCTTTAATCTGGCTAACGAACGCAGCTAGGAATAGGCAACTTAAAATTATTAACAACTTCATGTTGGTGGATTTCTAAAAACTGATAGTTAATAAACAATAATTGGCAGGTTTTTATATGTTGCTTTTATTTGTTTAAATATAAAAAAGTTATGAGTATTAAATTTATTATAATTTGAACAAATAATAATTGCTGTTCAAATATTTACTCAACTGCTGAAAACTTAACAAACTAAAGAAGACCTTGAATAGTTTAAACAATCGGGAATGTTTGAGAACTAATTGTATTTAAATTGTTAAGGAATAAAACCAAAAGATTTAGACAAAATTTAGAAATTGGTTCCCGATTACTCAGTAAACAAATAGATGTTGTCAAATATTTTTATTATAAAAATATCAATCACAAAATTTAGTTTATTATTTCCTTTAGTTAGCAATAGTACTGGAGTTGTTGTCACACTTAAAACAATCCATTAGACGTTCCATAATGGGTCGTCCTTTTGGCATAACTATCACTAGTACAGAATCATCGCAGCCACCTTTATAATCTCACAGAATGTTGGAACCGCAAGGTCTCTTTAGGGTTTCAGTAGTTGTACTTGGCTTAGTTGTTGTAGAAGTATGTTTAGGTGTTGTTGGTGCTGGTCCAAGCTCTACTGGTGGTGTAGGTTCTAAGCCTTGGCTTTACGCCTGTTTAACAAAACCAACTAGTAATAGGTAGCACAAATATATTATCAACTTTATTGCCCTTGATATCCCAAAACTGTCAATTTATTCAAAACGCAATAAAGATCAATTCAAAAAAGAAAATAGAAGTCTTATAATGTTTTTTATTTATATCAATCTTATCGAGTAAAAAAAATCCGAAATAGATATATATATCGACTTGCTTATCGACTAATTTATAGTATAAATCATCGACTAGTCCATAACTAGATCAATATTATATAGAAAATGACTGATCTCTAGAGTAGATCAATGACTTGTCGGTGAACTAGATCATCGAGTATTCTATATACTAGATCATCGCCTAGTGTATAGACAAACTAGATGATCGACTAAAGACTAAACTAGATCATTGACTAGTCTACAGATTTCATCATCGTGTTGTCTATAGGCTAACAAGTTTAAATTCTTTTGTGAAAAAAATTATAACATATCTGGAAAACATAATTCAAATACTATTTTACAGATAAATTATTTTATTTACTTTCCATTTTAATAAATATTTAAAATTATACAGCATCAGTTTCAAATATTTTAAAATAAGGGAACATTTCAAAAATCATTATCTCATTGAGTAATTGGATAATTTCCTGTTACTCCAGATCCTGTCACCACCATGTTCCTGTGCCTGTTCCTGCTGAAGTCTCTGTTCCCATTCCTCCTGCTGATGTACCTGGCGTAGTTATAGTTCCTGTAACAGTTGGTACATCACCTGTAGTTGGTATAGGCGTAGTTGTTGTTGATACAATAATTGGCTTTACAGGCTGTGAAGGACCACAATTTTCACATTTAAACCAATCTAAAACACGTTCCATAATCGGTCGTCCTTTAGGCATTACTAGCACAGGTACGGATACATCACAGCCTCCCTTATAATCGCCCAAATCATTAGAACCACAAGGATTTCTTTTTGGACGTCGATGCGGTCTACGGTGACGGTTATATCTATTTAGTTCGTCAGGTTTACTATCCTCTTCGGCCAAAGTATGGCCTATAAAGGCGGCTAAGAGTAGACAGCTGAATAGTGTTATGAACTTCATTATGTGAAAATCACTTAACTAATACTAAGTTTTTAGAAAATTTATTGGGGTTTTTATATGTTAATTTTTTTGCGAATTACAGAAGAACTAATGGCAGCAAATTTTTAGCAATTAAAACTATTCAGAATTGTTTTATTGATTGAAGTATGTGTAAATATTTGAACAGGTGTTAAAATATGACAAAAATTAGCTCATAAACTATATTAGAATGTGTATAATTGTAGTCTGATTATTTCACAAATTAGAATATAATCTAAAAACTGAAGATGTCTTAGATCATAGATTATACTATAAAGAAGAAAATAACTATATTAAAATACAGAATATATCAAAATCTAAACTAGGCATTTACTTCACCAAAGTTTAGATCAAAAGTACGTGTGTAAATATACACAAAATTAAACTATAGATAAGTACTTTTTAACCCTTTCGATTAAAAGGGTTAAATATACTTACAACTATGATTTTAATAAAGTTTTTTTAGGTTATATATAATAAAAAACTGTAATTCTATACTAATTGTTATGTTTAATACTACTTGTTTAAATTTGATTCTTAAACGTTTGTAGTAACTTATGATTTTTGTTTACTTTTTGAAGTTTATGTTTTAAATTATTATTATTCGATTGTTAATTTTTCATTGCTGTATATCTAAATTTAAATAAAGAAATACGTTATTTTTAAAAACACAATACTAATATATTGATAATCAATATTAAATATAATAACGGTATTAGTACCAGTAAGAAACTTCTGTTGTTTCCATTGAAGGATAAGGTGTTGGCTCAGGTGTTTCGGCATAACCAGTACTTGTTGGTATAGATGGTAAAGAAGATAGTGGTGGAGGAGGTGGTACTGAAGGAGGTGAAGTAATAGCGGTTGCTGTTACAGCTGGAGGTTCTTGAGGTTCCGAGGGTCGACACATTTCAGTACCGCAGTTAAACCACTCTAAAATACGCTCCATAATCGGACGTCCCTTGGGCATTACAATCACTGGCACAGATATATCACAACCTCCCTTATAATCGCCTAAACTATTTGAACCGCAAGGATTTCCATGTGGTCGTCGATGTGGTCTACGATGACGATATCTAGCTCTTTCAGCTACAGTTTGCCCAATTAAGACAGCCAAGAAGACAATGCTTAATAATGTTATGAACTTCATATTGTGTGCAAAAAATCAAAACTGATAGATTTTTGGAAATTTGTCAAGGTTTTTATATGCGATTTTTTGTTAACAGTTGTTAAGTTTATTACAAAAAAAAATAATAGTTTTGGTAATTGAAATTAGTACTATTTACTTTAGTTTTAAACGTGTGCAAACATTAGAACAGTTGCTTACATATGTATGACGAAAGAAAATATTTTAAACTCTTTAGCTAATAAAGTAAGAAAGAGAGATTATAAATCCAATAAGAGAATAATTCATGAACTAGAACAAAGAGAAATGAAACAGTACATTAGACCATCTATTAGTCAAGAATAAAGAGTAGACTAGACAAGACTAAATCAATGACTACTTCGTCTCATCGACTAGTCTATAGACAGATCATCGACTAGTCTATAGACTAGATAATCGACTATTCTCTAGACTACATCATCGACTAGTCTATAGACTAGATCATCGACTAGTCTATATACTAGATCATCGACTAGTCTATAGACTAGATCATCGACTGGTTTATAGATCATCGACTGGTCTATAGAATAGATCCTCGATAGTTCTCTAAACAGGATCATCGACTAGTCTATAGACTAGATCCTAGACTAGTCTATAGACTAGATCCTAGACTAGTCTATAGACTAGATCCTCGACTAGTTTATAGACTAGATCCTCGACTAGTCTATAGAGTAGATCCTCGATAATAATTCTATAAAGAAGCTAGTCGCTGATCTTCTTCTTATATGGGCCAGATCATAAACTAGTCTTTAGAGTAGATTTTCGACTAGTCTATTGAGTAGATCATCAGGATTACTTTAAGGATATATATAGATTAGTTCAGACGCTAGTATAGAAACTAGATTATACTAGACGGAAGATTGAAAACGCTTTAAATAAACTTTAAATACTTTAAATCAGTATAACTTTCTAGTCTGTCAATAACTTTTGATTGTTCTGGTGTCTATTTCATTTCCTCTCCTTACTCTCTTCTTAACTATTTATTTATATAACTTTCCATTTTCTGTTCAAACCTTTTTCACATTATTTCAATCCCTTTCCCCCCTTTCCTTAACGTTTTGCCAATACCCAATTAGCAATTGTCTTAATTACTTTCTATACATTTAGTTTTACTACCTTGTATTACAATTACATAGAAAAATACAATTTTCAACAAACTTCTACTGGATCTGACGAAAAACCAATATGAGCAAATTTCGTAAACCGAATCTACTGTTTATTTTTATTATATTATTGTTGATTTTTGTCTGACCATAAACAATTAAATGCCGAAACAATTTCGTTACACATGGAAAAAGTATATGAAGCATAAATGAAGTTGATTACAAAATTTGGTAGAGCGACTAACGTTCACAGTTGCGACATTATAAACGATAACAATAACAACAACTGTTTGCCAATTTGAAAAACATCCCCTCGCTGGATTTTTAGTTTAGAGTTATAATAAGCCACGAACTGTTGCTACACACACTCTAACTATGGTAATAACTATAAAATTTTATGGCTTTTTACGGATAATATTTAAGTTTTTGCAAGAAGTTTTTGATGGCCCAACGTGTTTACATGTTGGCAGGTAGTTTGCAACTTAGAAAATTGTCGGAAAGTTGTTAAAATGTTTAATGTGAAGGAAATAGTTTGAAAATCTGATCGGATAAATAATGTTACAAGTTTCGGACTAAATAATGTATTAAATAGGTATATCCGATTAAACTGGGTTCAAAACCATCACTTTCTGAACTTCAAAACAATAGTTCTTACAACATCATATTGTTGCCGACCAACTTAAAGTATCAGTTATAACTTCAAACTTTTTTTGGTCTAAAAAAATAATTCAAAACTTTACCATTTTTTTAATTTACACTAAAACATTTAACATATTTTAAGGCGAACCTGTTGTCTTACCACCAACATGTGTATCTCAATGATTTATATATTATTGCTTAACAAATATTTGTTCGGTTTTTTTTTCTTAAATAAATATTTTAAAATTTCTCGCGTATTTGCCATTATTTTCAAAGTATTGTTTTCGTTGACATCAACTCGATTTTAATAAATGATTATTGCTTTTTTTATTGCTGTCTATTACCGTTATGAGAAAAAATACTAGTGTTTTCTACAATATGTGTAAAACGTTTTATGATTTAAGGAGTCTTGTGGAAAATATTACATACGTAGCTGCTATTTAATGGTTGTTTTTAAGTGATTTATAGGATTAACATGCAAATAAAATATTTTTAATATTTTCGAAATATATTCATTGACATTCAAAAGGGAATTAGGAACAACAGCATTTTTTTCGTCCTGTGAACCAAGAAGCCAAACAATTGTAAGACTTTGTTTTGTCGCTTCTAACCTTAGGAATATCTAAAAGATATGATGAAAACTAGTTTAGCAAAAAGCAAAATGTTCTAGTTCTAGATAAGTTCTAGTTTAGTTCTAGTTCAGTTGCAGTTCAGTTCTAGTTCAGTTGTAATTCAGTTGTAGTTCAGTTGTAGTTCAGTTGTAGTTCAGTTGTAGTTCAGTTGTAGTAGTTCAGTTGTTGTAGTTCTAGTTCAATTCTAGTTCAGTTCTAGTACAGTTCTAGTTCAGTTCTAGTTCAGTTCTAGTTCAGTTCTAGTTCAGTTCTAGTTCAGTTCTAAGTCAGTTCCAGTTCAGTTCTAGTTCAGTTCTAGTTCAGTCTAGTTCAGTTCTAGTTCAGTTCTAGTTCAGTTCTAGTTCAGTTCTAGTTCAGTTCTAGTTCAGTTCTAGTTCAGTTCTAGTTCAGTTCTAGTTCAGTTCTAGTTCAGTTCTAGTTCAGTTCTAGTTCAGTTCTAGTTCAGTTCTAGTTCAGTTCTAGTGCAGTTGTAGTTCAGTTGTAATTCAGTTGTAGTTCAGTTGTAGTTCAGTTGTACTTCAGTTGTAGTTCAGTTGTAGTAGTTCAGTTGTAGTAGTTCAGTTGTAGTAGTTCAGTTGTAGTTCAGTTGTAGTTCAGTTGTAGTTCAGTTGTACTTCAGTTGTAGTTCAGTTGTAGTAGTTCAGTTGTAGTAGTTCAGTTGTAGTAGTTCAGTTGTAGTAGTTCAGTTGTAGTATGTCAGTTGTTGTAGTTCTAGTTCAGTTGTAGTTCAGTTGTACTTCAGTTGTAGTTCAGTTGTAGTAGTTCTGTTGTTGTAGTTCTAGTTCAGTTCTAGTTCAGTTCTAGTTCAGTTCTATTTCAGTTCTATTTCAGTTCTAGTTCAGTTCTAGTTCAGTTCTAGTTCAGTTCTAGTTCAGTTCTAGTTTAGTTCTAGTTCAGTTCTAGTTCAGTTCTAGTTCAGTTCTAGTTCAGTTCTAGTTCAGTTCTAGTTCAGTTCTAGTTCAGTTCTAGTTCAGTTCTAGTTCAGTTCTAGTTCAGTTCTAGTTCAGTTCTAGTTCAGTTCTAGTTCAGTTCTAGTTCAGTTCTAGTTCAGTTCTAGTTCAGTTCTAGTTCAGTTCTAGTTCAGTTCTAGTTCAGTTCTAGTTCAGTTCTAATTCAGTTCTAGTTCAGTTCTAATTCAGTTCTAGTAGACTATAGATTGCTTTATGAAACTTTAAAGTAGGATCTCACTGTTCAAATTTGAAATAACTGTTGAAGTTTTTAAGTTATCGTCATTTTATTTAAATAAACATATTATTTTAAGAATATTTAAAAAAAAGTTGTTTGAGAATGTATTTCCGCATTGATACAGCTGTTATTTTGTTAAATACGTAGTTGAGGTCAATTGAGTTATGGTGTTAAGTGTATTCACTATAGAAGATTTAAACAAAAAGTCAAAATTTTACCTATAATCTTTATGGTTCGAAGGGCCATATTTTGGAGTAATTTATAATAAAGTTTTGCTAGTGCAAAAACGGAAAAATGTTTTTATCTGCAACTGTTTAGAGGTAGTTGCTAATGACCGACTTTTTCAGACATTCTTATAAAGGTAACTGACGTCGGAAGGATCATATTAAGCTTATTTGTGGTCCTAAAGTATTATTTTTTTACAGGTGCGATCGAAAGTAATATTGAAAGAGAGGATCGAAATGGGTTAATCATATGTGTTTAATATAACTATTTGGTTTTTTTTCTTTTGCAAATATTTATATCAAACTGTCAACACTAAACTTATGTGTGCTTATGACTTTTTTTTGACAATAAATATTGAATGTTTATTTTGGATTGTTTAAAGTTTTTTAAACGAAAAAAATTTAGCTATAAAAACATAAAAAATCTTCCTCTAACAGTAGTTTTGCAAATTCAGACACTATGAAGTTATTGGCGTTATTTTGCTGTATTTTGTTGGCTTTATTTACCAACCAAGTTTTTGGAGATGACGTAGTGAAATCTACAACTAGGGGAAATTATGGTTGGGCTCAAGGAATTCCTAAAACTACTACTGTTACAACCCCTGTGGATGTCGAAACGACCACAATTTACTATCCCCCTCAAAAACCCCAAAGACCTTGTGGACCTAATGGTCTAGGTGACTATAAAGGCGGTTGTGATGATTCGGTGCCGGTTATAGTAATGCCTAAGGGTAGACCTATTATGGAACGTGTTTTAGATTGGTTTAAATCATGTCTAGAGGATTAAAAAAGTTTGTCAAATATTTGCTATTTATTTTGAAATACAAAAATAATAAATTTAAAAGAAAAAACTAAAACTAATTCGTCCTTGACTATAAAAATAAATTCAGTTGATTCAATAAAACGTCTTTTATAGAATATGTTTGTTCTACAAATTATAAAATTATTAATAAATATTTAATTTTAAGCTTCATTTTAATTAGTTTATAATTATTCACACAAAATTTCTTCTATAAAAACTGTGCTAAAATATGTTAACTAACACAGTTTAGTTTTAATTTCTCAGACATAATGAAGTTTCTTTCGATTTACTTTTGCCTTCTTTCGGCAATTTGTATAAGTCATATTGCTTCAGCTTATCCTTTAGAGCCGAGTATGGATTGCATAGACTGTAAAGAACCATCGGTACCGGTTATTGTATTGCCTAAAGGTCGACCAGTTATGGACAGTGTTTTGAATTGGTTTGAACCGGAAAATTGTGATGAAGGTGCAGTTACAACTATTACATCTGATGGTACAATTCCAACAGCTACAGGAACTATTACCACGGAAACGTTAAGCCCTACTAATGAAGGTTGGGAAGATAATGGTTATTATACGGCTACTGGCTATAGTGATGAATAGAAATTAATTATTAAAAAAAATTTGATTTTTGGAAAATTTTACAATTTTCCTTTAACAGTTATAGATTAATTACTATCCACCCTTAAATAAATTTAAATATTTAATTTTTAATGCCACTATTTTTTCTATAACATTTTACATAATTAATACAAATTCAAATTTAATTTTAATAAATTTCTAATTATTTTTATACATTTTTTTCCTTTATGCTTAATGAACATTTATTTAAAATTATAATTAGCAAAACTGTTTTGTTTATTTGGAGTCAAATAAAAAAAGGCCAAAACAAACCTGTACAAAAGTGCATTAAAATTTATATAAAATTTTATTGTGGCCATTTTGTATTATTGCCATAATAATATTTATATAATATTGTAATGTGTAAATGTTTGTAAAAAAATACGTAGTAAATTTTATATAATGTTTATATACATAAGTATATAATAAAATTTCACACAATTAGTTAGTAAGAGAGACAATTAATTAACAAATAAAATGTCAATTAATTTTTATTCTGTTTTTCAACCTCCAAACAATTAAATTTTTACACTTTACACTCACTTCCTGTTTATTTTGCCAAAAACAATATTATATTGTTGCAAATAAAAGCGGCCAAATATAAATAAATAAATTCACGCATATAAATGTTGAATTAACATGCTATGGCTGCTGGGTACTTGTGGGCCTAACTGTAGTTCCTGGCCTGCGGAAGTGGGTATTGCTGTGTTCCTGTCATGGTTGTTTATATAGCCTCCTGTATTTAAAATTGCAATTTATTTTATTTATTAATTAATATATGGCAAAAATACGTAAAAATAATTGCATGAAGTAAGGTGGTGGTAGGAAGCCTATCAGTCTGAGAGTCGTGGGTTCGATACACACTAGCGACTCTGGAGTGTTTCATTACTAAGCATGTTGTAGATAGATAGATAGATAGATAGATAGATAGATAGATAGATAGATAGATAGATAGATAGATAGATAGATAGATAGATAGATAGATAGATAGATGATAGATAGAGATAGATAGATAGATAGATAGATAGATAGATAGATGATAGATAGATAGATAGATAGATAGATAGATAGATAGATAGATAGATAGATAGATAGATAGATAGATAGAGATAGATAGATAGATAGATAGATAGATAGATAGATAGATAGATAGATAGATAGTAGATGATAGATAGATAGATAGATAGATAGGATAGATAGGATAGATAGGATAGATAGGATAGATAGGATAGATAGGATAGATAGGATAGATAGGATAGATAGGATAGATAGGATAGATAGGATAGATAGGATAGATAGGATAGATAGGATAGATAGGATAGATAGGATAGATAGGATAGATAGGATAGATAGGATAGATAGGATAGATAGGATAGATAGGATAGATAGGATAGATAGGATAGATAGGATAGATAGGATAGATAGGACAGATAGGATAGATAGGATAGATAGGATAGATAGGAAAGATAGGATAGATAGGATAGATAGGAAAGATAGGATAGGTAGGATAGAGAGGATATATAGGATTAATAGGATATATAGGATAGATAGGATATGTAGGATATATAGGATAGATAGGATTGATAGGATTGATAGGATAGATAGGATAGATATTATAGATAGGATAGGTAGGATAGAGAGGATATAGGATAGATAGGATAGATGGGATAGATAGGATACATAGGATAGATAGGATACATAGGATAAATAGGATAGATAGGACACATAGGATAGATAGCATATATAGGATAGATAGGATAGGTGGGTAGATAGGATAGGTATGATTTAGAGGATAGATAGCATAGATGGGATAGGTATGATCGAGAGGATAGAAAGGACATATAGGCCAGATATGATAGATAGGACAGATAGAATAAATAGTACATGAGATTTATGATAGATATGATCCCGTGGTCCCGAGGATTTTGGAAGGCATACACAAGAATACATATTCCCAATAAATACCAGTAGCTAACGAGGGGATGCAGCTCTTCACTATGTATACAGCCACAGGGTTAAACTCATTAGAGGCATGGGATGTAGTAGCGTTTTGATTATGGGTTATCGGGAATATGGAAAATGATGTGATACTTCGACAGATCTGGTATTCTAAAGCTTTAGTAATTGAGAAGAATCGTGTTTGGTTATCGGTTTTAGTTATGGAATATTTGAAAATCCTGGCTGAAGGATCTAGTTTTCTGTGCGTCAACAGATCTGGTATTCTAAAGCTTTAGTAATTGAGAACAAAATCACACAGCAAAACGATTGCATCAGTTTTGTTTATTGAATTTCTGACATTCTTGACGAAAGGATTAATTTTCTGGGGCATTTATAATTAGAAGAAAAATCCCATCATTGGGCTTGAAATACTTGAATTATAAACGTTTGTTCTTTTTGCACTGTAATTTTCTACTTATCTCTCCTCTTAGCAACATGTTGCAGAGTAGACAGTGACTCTAGAATGTACGCCTTAACACAACTGCCAATTTCTTTTTTTTATCCAAAATTAACTTATACCTCTTTCAAATTACCAAAAATATTTAGACGAGTATAAAAGAAAAACTTTTTAAATAATGTAACATATTAACAAAAATTATTACCATCATCAAATAAAAGTAATATTAAAATACAAACAACTCACACACACGTTTGTTAAACAATATTTGTTCTGAAAAACTTTACTAATATTTCTACTACTTAAAAGCACTTTTTTATCATATTGCCATCAAATGTCTTTTGTGTGTAAAACAAATATAATAAAAATAATAATTCACCCTTTCCCTTTAACCACCCCCTCCCACATTTTAATTAAACATTATTAAATTTACAAGTAAGAAAATGTATATAAATACTTTTTGTATTTTATTATTAATAAAAAAAATAGTTTTTTTTTATATTGGCAAATATTGACTTAAGCAAATACTTATTTTTATGAAATTGTCATTAAAAGTTGTTAGCTATACAGCAGCTGAAGTGTGTTTTTAGAGACAATCTGTATTTCATTTAATAAAATAAACTTTTTTTGGATTATTAAATATCATTTCATATTTTTTGTTGTTGGGCAAACAATTTGATATATTTTTGTTAAACACAAATATTTAAATATTCATACATTTTCTACACATGTCTTTTCATTAGTTAACACTTGATGTTGTTAAACAGATTTCAATAAAGATTTTTAGAAGAAATTAAAAAAAGGAAGAAATTGTAAATAAAATATGAAAACTTTTCATTTAGTTACAGCTGATGAGGCAGAGATATAATGGATAGAATTGTTTAAGTTTAAATCCCAGAAACATATTTTCAAATAAATGTTTATAACACAAAATTACTTTTTGCAAAGTTAGCAACATGTTGCTGGGAATCAAAATTTTTTAAATTTTAAAGGATTTGTAATTTGTTTAATAAATTATACTTCAATGTATTCTAATTGGTGTTTTTTTACATTTTTATTTCTAGCAATATGTTGCTGAAACCCTTCTAATTAAAATTATACATTATTAAACCATTGCAACATGTTGCTTTTAAATAATTGCAACTTTTTAAATACTTTATTGCTATTAGTTTATATAAATTCCAATTAAGAAGTTTTAAAGAAAATTTTTTTAAGCAACATGTTGCCGGCATGTTGCAAAAGCTTTTGCTCTAGCAATATTAGCCTGCAGTATGAACTTATAGTATTTAGTTACAATTTAGTGACCGTTTATCCCAAACAAAGTATTGTTACCACTTTGTTTATCTTTTAAATTTCTTCATCTGGCAAAATCTTCCCCCTACCCTTTAGCCCTTAGTATGACTGACAAAATCCGTTTGTTCATTTTCTGCTTAATCAATATTTGTTTGTTATAAATCCTTACAACTCTAACCCACTTCATTATTTGCCAGCTCGCCGCCCTGCCCTTCCCCAAAAACACTTAATTTGTTATTTTGATTTTATTACTTATTTAAAGAATTTTACTGTTTATAAACATAAACCCTTTTTTGTGTTATCTGCCAAATAAACAACTGTCCACTTTGTAAGAAATCAGTAGCCTTTTTTACTGCTGCAGGAAAAACCTCAAATATCTATTAAGAAAACTACATGAGGTTTAAACACACACACACACAAAAACTTTCAACATTACAAGACAATCCCTTTCCTAAAAACAAAATTTTTGGGGAATTCCTTAGGAACATTTCAAAGAAGTTATAGATAGAAAACTTTAACTTCCGGTTATTGATATTTAGAGTTAGTTCGCAACAAACTTTTCTATACTGAAACACTATACTCTTTCTAAACGGCAAGTTTTTAGTATTTCTCAAATATAGCTTTTCTCAAACAGGATTTTAAAAGCTCCAGTGTTTATTTGTCTATTTAAGCATCCCTTCTAGACATGTAATCATGGTCAAGTTTTCTTTCTTTATTTATTTGTTTTGGTTTAACAAAACTTTTGCCTTTAGTTGTAGTTTAACATTCAATCATTTTTCTTTATTTTTTGAGGTATGAGGAAAGGTTTGTTGAAATTTGGTAGTAATGTTTAAATAATAAACAACAAATATCAACTGTAGCCAAAGTGTCTATAATTTTGTAGTTAAAAAGTTTTTTTTTTGCATTGTCTATATACAACAGACTATTTAGTTTTGATTTGGTAAAAAATGGAATTGTAAGTTAGAAAACTATTGAAGGAAAAGTTATTTTTTGTAAAGAGAAAAAACGGGTTTTCTTGAAAAGAAAGGAACTGTAAAGTTGTAAAGGAATGAACATGGCAACATGTTGAAGGATTTAAGCAACATGTTGTTAATATTTCTATTTCTAGCTCAGTTCTAGTTCAGTTCTAGTTCAATTCTAGTTCAATTCTAGTTCAATTCTAGTTCAGTTCAGTTCTAGTTCCGTTCTAGTTCAGTTCCAGTTCAGTTCTAGTTCAGTTCTAGTTCAGTTCTAGTTCAGTTCCAGTTCAGTTCTAGTTCTGTTCTAGTTCAGTTCTAGTTCAGTTCTAGTTCAGTTCTAGTTCAGTTCTAGTTCAGTTCTAGTTCAGTTTTAGTTCAGTTCCAGTTCAGTTCTAGTTCAGTTCTAGTTCAGTTCTAGTTCAGTTCTAGTTCAGTTCTAGTTCAGTTCTAGTTCAGTTCTAGTTCAGTTCTAGTTCAGTTCTAGTTCAGTTCTAGTTCAGTTCTAGTTCAGTTCTAGTTCAGTTCTAGTTCAGTTCTAGTTCAGTTCTAGTTCAGTTCTAGTTCAGTTCTAGTTCAGTTCTAGTTCAGTTCTAGTTCAGTTCTAGTTCAGTTCTAGTTCAGTTCTAGTTTAGTTCACTTCTAGCTCAGTTCTAGTCATTCAAAGGTATGTTCTAGCTCAGAAACTAGACTCAGAATGTTGTCACAATATTTTCCTAGAAAAATCAATTTTCAAAATTTTTATTATGAATAAATTGCCATCAATATCTTTTCAATGTTTAAAATTATCGTTCCAGCAAATCCCTTAACATTAAAAAATTCAAACAAAAATAAACTAGAGTTCATGGCAGAGCAAAGTAGAAAAACTCTGGTGAATGATCCTTATGCTACATCTTTTTCATTATCCTTAAAACATAAATAAATGTCAAAAAATGCAGATTACTTATTAACCCCTATGGCGCAGCTATTATTCATTAATATGCTTTTGTTGTACTTAATATTTGTTGCTGTTGTTGTTGTTGTTGTTATCCTTGATATATATTTTAAAGGTATGTAGTTGTTGTATAAAAACAAAGTATCATTCAAGGATATTTTTTAGCTCATCAGCCATGTATAACACAGTCAGTTGTTCGCAACTCTCACCATTTCTTATAATATTTCAAACACCCACCTTTAGCTTAGAGATATTTAAATTTTTTGTCTCATATTTTTTTGTTTTTTCTTAAAGGTAAGTAATAATAAAAAATCTAATGTGTACCAACATGTTGCTGAAATAAGAAAAAATAAGTTGTAAATTTATTAGCGCTTTGGCAATATTGTCTCGTGCATACGAATTTATACAATTTTCTTTTTCGTTTGTAATCTTCAATATTATAATTTTTATACGTTTGTCTACCAATTTACCTTAAGCTGTAAAAAATATAAAAAAATATATTCATTCGTTCATTGCCGTTCATTCATTCCTTCATTCTTCCTTTTATTTTCAATTTAACCCCCATTGTTGTTGGGCTCTGGATACACCAAGGATGTTTTAACAATGGAGTTGGTTTGGTGTGGTATGAAAAAAAATAAAAACAGCTAAATAAAAATTGAATACTAATCCATGAATATAGATGATGATTATTATGTTTTGTATCTATATAGAGAAAAATATAATGAATGTATATGTCTTATTATAAAAAAATGAAAAAGAGCAATAGCAGGGCGTAGGAATGGCGCTATAATAGCAGCAGGATGCCAGGATTGTTATTTTTTCCAATAAAAGGATACACCGAGAGGTAGAAATTATAATATTGAAAATAATATAGAGAGGATTCTTTAAAGAAATATTTGAAATTTATGTTAGTAGTTAATGGAAAAAAGACAAAAACAAAAAATTATTAATAAATGGATTAGGGAAACCATTAAGTAACATTTTTGGGCAACAATTTTATTCATAAAAAGTACTGGTTAAAATCTTCAACAACTATCTCTGTAATATAAAATATACACAACATGTTTCTTATACATTTTGTGATTCAATTACGTTGCAGGCAACATGTTGATGTTCACAGAACTAGAACTAAACTAGAACTGAACTAGAACTGAACTAGAACTGAACTAGAACTGAACTAGAACTGAACTAGAACTGAACTAGAACTGAACTAGAACTGAACTAGAACTGAACTAGAACTGAACTAGAAATGAACTAGAAATGAACTAGAACTGAACTAGAACTGAACTAGAAATGAACTAGAACTGAACTAGAACTGAACTAGAAATGAACTAGAACTGAACTAGAACTCAACTAGAACAGAACTAGAACTGAAATAGAACTGAACTAGAACTTAACAAGAACTGAACTGAACTAGAACTAAACTAGAACTGAACTAGAACTGAACTAGAACTGAACTAGAACTGAACTAGAACTGAACTAGAACTGAACTAGAACTGAACTAGAACTGAACTAGAACTGAACTAGAACTGAACTAGAACTGAACTAGAACTGAACTAGAACTGAACTAGAACTGAACTAGAACTGAACTAGAACTGAACTAGAACTGAACTAGAACTGAACTAGAACTGAACTAGAACTGAACTAGAACTGAACTAGAACTGAACTAGAACTGAACTAGAACTGAACTAGAACTGAACTAGAACTGAACTAGAACTGAACTGAACTAGAACTAAACTAGAACTGAACTAGAACTGCACTAGAACTGAACTAGAACTGAACTAGAACTTAACATGAACTGAACTGAACTAGAACTAAACTAGAACTGAACTAGAACTGAACTAGAACTGAACAAGAACTGAACTAGAACTGAACTGGAACTGAACTAGAACTGAACTAGAACTGAACTAGAACTGAAATAGAACTGAACTAGAACTGAATTAGAACTGAACTAGAACTGAACTTGTAATTAGTGTTAAGTTATTTCTTGTTATTAATGCCAAGAATTTATGTTTTTAACTCTTTGTAAAAATTTAACTTAAGCTAATGCCAGGTATATATTCCTTTAATATTTCATATTATTAATACGTCTAGTATATTTTTGGGGTATTATCCTATTTATTATATTGTAGTTTTTTTTGCCTCTATACTAAATAATTAACATGAAAATTTATTACTGCGGTAGATAAACAAACTACTGGTATAAATCCAAAAAATATATCCAACTACAACTAATACTAGTAATAAAATTTTAGTCATATGTAAAACATTTGAATAAAATTTTAATGTTATTTTTGGTTTTCATGCTTTTTTCGTTTGTGTTTTCGTATTAAAATTAATACACAGACATTTAGTAGAGCCCAAAACAAATGTATTAGACTAAATTTAAAATAAAAAGACTTGGCCATTTAAATGTTATTAACCTGAGGAGGCTGTGGTGGTGGCTGCTGGTGGAGCACCACTAGGACGAGTGCCATTAGGTGGGGGACCACAGGGACCTAGGTAAAGAAAGAAAAAAAAATAAATTAAATTATTTTGAAAAGTTGTGATTTGCACTTACCTCCTTGACCATTTCGGGGTGGCATGCCACTTGGTGGAGGACCACTGGGTGGTGGTCCACTAGGTGGTGGGCCACATGGTCCATGTCCCTGACCCTGTCCTTGAGGATAGGCTTGCTGTTGTTGTAACGGAAAGAAGATTTAATAAAATTTTCTTTTTCTAAATATTTCACAAATTACCGCCATATTTGCCCATATTAAACAGCTTACTGCCATAAACACTATTACTTTTGACCACATTTTGTTGTTTAATAAAATTTCTATTCTATTACTAAGCTATTTATACTAGTTGTACTTTTTTGCTTAACGATGCATAACAAAATGTGAAATTAAAATATAAAATTATATAAATTTTGTGCATTTTCTGTTATAAATATTATGAAATTATTGTTATCAAAAACTATTATAGACAATTTATTTGTTTGTGTTTTAATTGTTAATTTTAATAATTTATTTCATCACTTTGGATGATTGCTAAAAGTGTGAAGTCATAAAATTTCACAAAACTGACACCCTAAGGTTTACTTTAATATGCCAAAGTTAGGTTCGTAGGACCATGTACAAACAAAGAAAATTTTCAGATTTATACAGTTTATTGGTTCGAAAGACCATAAACAAAATGATCATTTATAATTGTAAATGCAGTTATTAGGAACAAAGTATTGAAACATCTGAGAACAAAGTATTTATTAACAAATATTTTAACAAAGTTTGTGCTTAAATTTAATATTTATTAAGCTATTGTAGGGGTCTTGTGTCTCTAAAATTTTTTTTGCCAGTTTTAGTCATCATTTTTTAAATCGTTTAATATTGTTTTTCACAAATAATTATTTTATTTCATTTCCACTTTTATCATCTAAATCTGCAACAAATTATTTATGAATTAAATGAAAATAAAATAATTAAATAAGCGAATTACTCAATTCTGTTTAAGTGTCAATAACCAATAAGTTCAAAATTTACTACAAGCGTTTTTGAAAATCAATTGAAACCAGTATTGTATCTGTTTACTGGTGGAAACATTAAAATTTTCTCAATTTTCTAGACAAATGTTGCCAATTATCAGTTTTCTACTCGCAAATTTGAAACATTTTTGTGGATTGTGATTTGAATCCTGTTAAATAACAAAATTATTATAAAAATTCCTTTCAAAGCATTTGTATGAGAAGCTTTCTTAAAGTTTTGGTAAAATAATTAGTCTTATAACTCTTGTACAAAAAGCTATTTTTAAGCTTTTGTGTAAAAGATATTTATTAGCATTAATATAAAGCTATTTTTAGACATTTCAATAATAAGCTCTCTTAAAAGTTTTTAATTAAAAAGTTGAGTTCTTAGAGTTTGTGTTAAAGGCTTTCTTAAAGCTTTTCATTAAAAAAGCTCTTAGATTTTAATCAAAATGATCTTTTGGTTTTATAACTCTTGTACTAAGAGCAAAAAAAAAAGCTCTCTTAAAAGTTTTTAAATAAAAAGTTTAATTAGTTTTTGTGTAAAAACTTATTTTGATGCTTTTGTGTAAAGATTTTTTAAAGCTTTTGCGTACAAAGCTATCTAAGAGTTTGTATTAAAAGCTCTCTTAAAGCTTTTAATTAAAAAAGCTCTTCAGACATTTCTGAGAAAAGCTCTCTTAAAAGTTTTTAATTGAACGGTTGAATTAGTTTTTGGGTAAGAGGAAAGCTTTTAAACTTTATAAACGAATAGCAGTGCTTTAATTTGCTTTTGAATAAAAAGCTCACTTTTAGTGAAAAGCTTTACTGGACTTTTAAATGAAAGTCTTAATAAAAGCCGATTTATAAAAGCTTTAAGTAAAAATAAACAGATTTTTAATCAAGAAGCTTTGTTAAAACTTTAAATAAAAAACTTAATTAATAAAAGAATTCGTAAAGTTTAAAAAAAATTTATAAAAGCTTTCATGTTAGAAAGCTGATTAAAAGCTTTGGAATAAAATGTTTAGAAAAGGCTTCTAATTAAAGAACTTAAAAGTTAATTCCCTTATAAACTTTTATTTAGTAAAAGACTTAATAAAACATTTTAAGTAAAAATGGTTCAAAAGCTTTAAAACAAATGCTTAATAACAATTTTTATTTTATATTCAAAATTTTCTAAGTAAAAACTGAAAACAAAGCTTCTTGCTAAAATTATTATTTATAAAAGCTTTTAAGTTGTTAAATGTTTAATAAAAGCTTTTAATTAACAAACATTATAGTAAATCTATTTATAAATATTTATTTAGTAAAAGTGTTAAATAGAAAAATATTAAAATTAATAAAAAACAATAAATTAAAAAAGCTTAAAACAAAAGATTTTATGAAATCATTTAGTAAAAAGCTTAATAAATGTTTTTAAACAGCTTTATAAAACTTACTAAAAGTTCTAAATTTAAAAATTTTCTAAGTAAACACTTAATAAAAGCATTTTTGCTAAAATTTTTAATTCAAGCTTTTAAGTAAGCTTACAAAAAGCCTTTTTTCATAACTTTTAAGTTAGAAGCGCATGAAGGTAAGAAGCTAACGACAAGCTTTTAAATAAGAAACTTATGAAAACCTTTAAAGTTAAAAGCTTACGAAAAGTTTTCACGTAAAAAGTTTATGAAAAGCTTTTAGATAAAAAGCTTACTAAAAGCTTTTAAGTGAAAAGCCTACTAAAAGCTTTTAAGAAAAAAGCTTACTAAAAGCTTTTAAGTAAAGAGCATACTAAAAGCTTTCAAGTAAAAAGCTTACTAAAAGCTTTTAAGTAACAAGCTTACTAAAAGCTTTTAAATAAAAAGCTTTTAAGTAAAAAGCTTACTAAGAGTTTTTAGGTAAAAAGCTTACTGAAAGCTTTCATTTAAATAAAATTTCTATTACCTAAAATTTTGATAAAATCTTTGTGTTAAAAACCAATAATAACATTAAAAGACTTTATTAAGCCTTCTGGCTTTTGTATAAAAAAGCAAAATCAAAGCTTTATCTATAGGTTTTGTATACACCACTGCAGCAGTCAAACAAACTTTAATCCAATATGCAAATTATTTGCTTTAAACTCTTTCGGTTTCTCCCATTCAACAATTTTTTTGAAATTATTCCAATAAATTCTTTTTCATATTTACCACCTTTACAAACTCTAGTTTACAAATATATTTGTTATGTATGTATGTAAGTTTGTCTTTGTGTATCTAAAATTAAAGATATATCTGTGGTATTTCCAACTATACTATATAAAATTTGCAATATTTTTCCTTTTTCGCCAGTAGATTGCAAAAAATGAAAAGTTTTATTAGTTTTTCAGTTATTTATTTTTACTATATAGTTTTGCATGTACAGTTAGAGCTACAAGTACAGTTAGATGCTGTTTGAGGATATGCCACCATTTTGTTTGAGCAATGGCGGAAGTAACGCCATGGCAAATAATAAAAAGTCATAAAAAAGGAAAAGCCAAAGAAATGCAATGATTACAAATGAGTTCATAATATCAGAAAATATAAAATAAAATAAAAAAAGTACAAAATGAAATGAAAAAACAAACTGAGATACAGATTCAAATGAAATGTTGTTAAAATATATATATAAAAAAAGATGTATAGATACAAATTTAGATAGATACAGATAGATACCAGCCAAATATGTTTGTATATATATAGGAAAAAAAAAGCAAACTACTTTGTAGATACCAACTCCTGGCGTAAAATTCTACATGTATAGAAAGCAAAACCCCAAGAAGGCCTTCATACCAGTTGAATAGTAACCAAAACATACGAGTTTGCCTGCTGTCTTTCATCCTTGCCGTTGAAATGAAAAAAAAAACTTAAACTTTGGAGAAAATAAATTCATAGATACGTTCATAGATATTGCTTAAAAAATAAAAGAGAAAAAAAAAAAGAAAATAAAATAAATACATAAATGTACGGATAGATAGATGGATGGATGGATGGATGGCTTGGATGGTTAGGATACATGGCTGCCTTGTTTTAACTTAAAGAAATGAAGGACTGACTAAAAAGTGTATAACTGAATGAATGTCTATATATGAATGAGTGAAAGTATATGAAACTAAAGCCGATGAATGCAAGCTAAAAATATTATTTTATATATATATAATGTTGTTTTTGTAATTTTTTATTAACCACCACATCACATCATACCACACTTGAACTTTTATTTTCTTTATTTCAAAACATATTTTTTTATTACAAACTTTTCCTCAACCTCTCCCCGCCCACCATCCATCCATCCATCATACATAGTAGTTGTTGTAACCCAGGGAAACTTTTGAGTTTTAATTTAAAGTAATATAAAAAAATATTGAAGCTAACTCCTGAAGAAAAAAAAACTTTGGTCAAAATATATTTATGTTGAGAAAGAAAATTTGAATTATTACTGATACGAAAATTTTCGAAATATTTTTTTATTTTTAATATCAATCTCAAGAGTGTCATTTCTACACACAGAGTTATTATCAAGCTAAGGAATGATTAAAGTACCAGGAAATATTAAGAAAGTATATAAATTGAAAGTTATTAAAAGTTAAAAGCAATAAATTTTGTTATAAAAAAACATAAACTTTAGATTGTACTATAAAGTGAAACAAAGAAACGCTTTTCTGTGGAAATTATTGCTAAACAAACATGAAATTTAAATAGAAACTTTAAGATATTGATAAATTCCTTAAATTTCTTTTTCCTTAACATATCACATAAAAAGCTTTTTGAAAAAACTTTATCACTTTTACTTTTAGCACAAAATAATAAATAAATGTAATAATTTCCAAAAGCTTTTGGTCAAAATTCTTTCTATTTTGTATAGCAAGCTCTTCTAAAAATTTTGTATAAAAAGTTTTTCTAAAGATTTTGTATAAAAAGCTTCATTAAAAATTTTATAATAAAAAGCTTTCCAAAAGATTTTGCTGAAAATTATTTTCTATGCTTTTGAAAAAATTCTATAAAAAGCTATCCTCAGGCTTTTGTTGTAAACATCTCTCAAAGCTTTTGTTTCAAAAGCTTTTAAAACATTCCTTATTCTTTTGATGGGAAAACATTTCTTAATCTTTTTATCGAAAAGCTTTTCTAAAGCTTTAGTTTTAGAGACTTTCTCACAAAAGTTTTCCTTTAAAAAGTTTTTGGAAATTTATGAAGAAAAGTATTTGTGCACAAAAGCTTTCGGATTTTTTTATAAAAAGCTTTCCCAATGTTTTTTTAAAAAGCTTTCCCAAAGTTTTTTGTAAAAAGTTTTCTCAAAGTTTTTTAAGAAAGGTTTCCTAAATCATTTGTATAAAAAGCTTTCCTAAAGATGTTGTTTGCTTTTAAAAGAATTTTATAAACTTTTGCAAAAAGCGTTCTTTAGGCTTTTATTGTAAAAGCTTTTGTCGTATAGTAATTCCAAAGGCTTTTTGAAAGCGACTTTCCTAAAGCAAAAACGTTATTGAAGACTTCTATTAAGAAGCTTTGAGAGTAATTAAAGCTTTCATAATGCTTTTGTTTAATGAGATCTCATAGAGCTTTTTTTCTTAAAAATTTTGATTGAAATGCTTTCCTAAAGCTTTTGGTTTAGAGTCTTTTCCAAGCCTTTTGTTTTAGAGTCTTTTTTAAGCTTTTATTGAAACTGCTTTCCAAAAGATTTTTTAATTATTTCCTAAAGCTTTTGTATAAAAAGTTCGAGTAAACACGATATTAAAGCCTTAAGCTTTTGAGCTTTTAAGAGCCCTCATAGAGATTTTATTTAAAAAGCTCTCATAAAGGTTTTTCTTCAAAAAGCTCTCATAAAGGATTTTCTTCAAAAGTTTTTAAAAACATTCTTTAAAATTTAGATTGAAAAGCTTTTCTACAGCTTTGGATTTAGAAACTTTTCCAAGCCTTTTATTTTAGACACTTTTTTAAAGCTTTTATTGAAACTGCTTTCCTAAAAAGTCTCCCGATATTTATTAGATAAAGTGCTTGTCGATAAAAGCTTTACTATAAAAACCTTAAGCTTTTGTATAAAAATGTCCTAATTAAGTTTTTGTTTAAGCTGTTCGGTAACTGGTCTTATGAATACGTTTATATGTATGTAGAGCATTTATTTGAAAAGCTTTTAAGATTATATTTCTTTATATATTTAATTATAGGTTATGTTTTTATAAAGCTTCATCAATGCTTTTATTTTTTAAAAGCTTAAATAAAAGCTTTTTGTTTTATTCGAAAAGCTTAATTAAAGGTTTAGAGTAAAATATGCCTTAAATAACTTAATTAACGCTTTTTAATAAAAAGCTAAATTATTGTTTTTTGTAAAAAGCTTTTGGATTAAATGTTAATAAAAGCTTTATAGTAAAACACTTATGTGATAGCTACTAGTAAAGTATTTATTAACCCTTTGGATAAAGAGTTTAATTAAAGCTTACGCATAAAAAGCTTAATCAAAGCTTTCACATAAAAAGATGAATTAAAGCTTATTTAAGCTTGAAAGCTTTTGTGTTAAAGGTTTATTAAAGTTTAAGTTTATATGTGTTCCAAAGTTTTTTTTTGCCAAAAATTTTCACTTTATTAAGTAATTATCTTCTGCTAATTCCCCCTCCCTTTTTTAAGTCTAGCAACAAAATAAGCTTATTGTTTTTGTAAATCAGCCATTACTTGTATTTTAAACTTTATTGGCAATATTGCCAGTAATGTGTTGACATTGTTATAAGGCACTTGTTAAAGTTTCTTTTTTTCCTCACTCTCCCACTCACGATGTTTTTGTTTTATATATTTTTATCGCCTTATTAACTGATTTCTGTGGTGTCAATTTACAGCAACAACATGGCATTAAAAAACGTACAAAAAAGTCCATAAGTACCTCCAATAACAACAATAGCAAAAAAACCATTTAAGCGCTACTAAACACAAACACCAAACGAGTCCTTTTCGAGTCAAACATACCAAAGGAGTATCAAAGAAATTAAGGCATAAAATACTTCATGACATTGTTATGCGTGAGTACTCAAATAGAACTGAAACTCAAACTCTTTGCAAACTTTTTAGACAAAGAAAGTTTGTAACATTTTGTTTTTGTTGTTAGAATTTTTTCTTAAAACAAAGAATATGCTTGTGATAATAATTTTTTGGCAGAAAAATTTGTTTAAGTTAAGGAGCAGGGGGAAAGGGAGTACAATATAAATATAATTTTGTAATGGAGCTGTGTAACGCCTAAAAGCCATGTTTGGCAAACAAAATGCCAAACAATAAAACTTCAATTGAACGCGTCAAAGTAACATTTTTTCTTAACACTTCGAGTAGGTATAGTCGAATTAGGTGTTAATTTTCAAAAAAGCTGCTAACCACGATGTTGCCACCACAACCAAAATATATTTATACCACCCCCCCAAACTTTTCTGTCCTGTTTCCTCAACAACCCTTTTGTTTTAACAGGATTTGAATGGCAGAATAGAAAAAAACTCTTTGTCGTCAAGTTTTCAACAAGAAAATCGAATTTGATCTTGTTTGTTTTAGTGTCTTGGATAGGCCTCCATCGCCATGTCATTGTAATTTTTAATTACCCCCCAGAGACCGTATGCTCTCTCTTACGGCTTTCTGCTGTTGTTGTTGCTGTTGTTTTATGTTGAATATTATTTTTGTAACAATTTCAATAATGGCTGGGTGTTTTTTTTTTCCTTCATACTTTGTTAGAAACAACTTTCAAATTATGTTTATTGTAATAATAATCTACGAATAACGTCTTGTCATTCATTTTAGCAATTATTAACAAACGAACTAAATAAAATGTTACGACATTCATTCTTAAGATTAGTGGTTAAAATACTCTAGTAACATTAATTTTTATTGTGAAAGCTTTTAACAAAACACACATCTGGTTTTCTGCTTTTATTTTTCCAACTTAATCGATAAATTTTCTTTTTGTTTTCCAAAAGCAAGAAAAAAACCCTTTTCTATTTAGCCAAAATAAGAAGCCATACTTTTAGCTAAAGCACGTAATGAAATGTTTCTCGCCTTAAGCGTTATTTAGAAGTTTTACAGTTCATTGATATAGATAATAATGGCAAAAACAGGCAATATGGTTTAAAGCTAAAATATTGCATAAAACAATTTTGAAAACTTTTCTGTTTTTGGTGTTGAAAATTGTAAGGCATTAGCGCTAATAATTCACACCTCAACAAATACAAAATTTGTGTTGTAATTTCACAAAAATATTTGTTAAACAATTGCAATTAAAAATTTGTGTTTATTTCCAGAAGGGTTTATTCGTAAAGCAACAGCAGCAGGAGCAGTGCTTACAAATTTCAAGAATTTTAAACTTATTGCAAATTTTGTAGAGAAGAATATGTTTATCAGAGACTTAATTAAATAAATTGAGAATTGTGGTTGTTTAAGAGCACAATATTTAAAACTTTTCTATACTTAGAGCCAAACTTTTAAAGCCTTTTTTATACTTTGAAGCTTAGTATTCATAAGAAAAAGCTTTTGTGTAAAAGCTCGATTAAGACTTTAGAGTTAAAACCTTTTTTAAAGCCCTAAAAGCTTCTCAAGCTTACATAAAAGCTTATTAGAAACTTTTATATTAAGTGCGCATTTAAGGCTTTTATGTAAAAAACTTAAACAAAACTTTTTATCAAAACAACATTCCATGTTTTTGTATATAAAGCTTATTTAAAGCTTTTATGTTAACGCTTATTTAGTTAAAGCACACTACACTAAAAAAACTTACATAAAAGTTTATTTCTAGACTATAGATTAGGCTATGAACTAAGACTATAGACTAGACTATAGACTAGACTATAGACTAGACTATAGACTAGACTATAGACTAGACTATAGACTAGACTATAGACTAGACTTTAGACTAGACTATAGACTAGACTATAGACTAGACTATAGACTAGACTATAGACTAGACTATAGACTAGACTATAGACTAGACTATAGACTAGACTATAGACTAGACTATAGACTATATTATAGACTAGACTATAGACTAGACTATAGACTATACTATAGACTATACTATAGACTATACTATAGACTGGACTATAGACTAGACTATAGACTAGACTATAGACTAGACTATAGACTGGACTATAGACTAGACTATGGACTATAGACTAGACTATAGACTAGACTATAGACTAGACTATAGACTGGACTATAGACTAGACAATAGACTGGACTATAGACTAGACTATAGACTAGACTATAGACTAGACTATAGACTAGACTATAGACTAGACTATAGACTAGACTATAGACTAGACTATAGACTAGACTATAGACTAGACTATAGACTAGACTATAGACTAGACTATAGACTAGACTATAGACTAGACTATAGACTAGACTATAGACTAGACTATAGACTAGACTATAGACTAGACTATAGACTAGACTATAGACTAGACTATAGACTAGACTATAGACTAGACTATAGACTAGACTATAGACTAGACTATAGACTAGACTATAGACTAGACTATAGACTAGACTATAGACTAGACTATAGACTAGACTATAGACTAGACTATAGACTAGACTATAGACTAGACTATAGACTAGACTATAGACTAGACTATAGACTAGACTATAGACTAGACTATAGACTAGACTATAGACTAGACTATAGACTAGACTATAGACTAGACTATAGACTAGACTATAGACTAGACTATAGACTAGACTATAGACTAGACTATAGACTAGACTATAGACTAGACTATAGACTAGACTATAGACTAGACTATAGACTAGACTATAGACTAGACTAGACTAGACTATAGACTAGACTATAGACTAGACTATAGACTAGACTATAGACTAGACTATAGACCTGATTATAGACTAGACTATAGATTAGGCTATAGACTATGGACTAGACTAGTCTATAGGCTAGACTATAAACCAGACTATAGACATAACTACGTACTAGACTATAGACTAGAGTCTAATTACTAGACTTTAGTTCAGAGTACAGATTATGTTTTAAAACCTTTTTTAAGATAATGTTGCAATTAATCTAGATTCATTTAAACAATTACAACATATTCTTGATATCCATTTATTGCTTCTCTGCCAGTTAGCAGCATTTTTTAAGCTTATCTCTCGTATTGCCAAATACAAGATCCCCTTTGGAACGTTAAAGACAAGAGGAAAAAAGTATTAAATAATATTTCTTAACATTTAATTTGCATAAAAAACTGCGTTTTCCCAAAAACCTGTATATAAGCGAGTTACAGCTATACATTCGTATTTATAGCTCATAAGGGAATATCACGTGTGTTTCGGGTGTTTTTTTTTTCATAGAAGCAGCTCCTCCATAATGTACACCACCAACTTTAAAATTTACACACATGTTTTCAGTCTTTTTTTCTGTTTCTACTTTTTTAAAGGCGTTCTCATAAAAGGCAGTATCATTAAAAGGATATGTTATGATTTAAATACAAGCTCATCATCAGCATCATTTAAATGAATATACATGCATGTACTTATGTATGTATGTGTGTGTGTATGTTGGTGGGGTATACATTTAGGCGCAGTTAGAAACAAACCATTAATAAATAAGAAAAAAAAAACAAAGAATTAAACAGAAAGGAGCCACAGAGCTACTTAATTTGAAAAGGAAACAGTGGTTTGAACCAACCTGCTTAAGGAGTTGAAGGAAAAGGGAAAAACTTAGAGCCGTTTTAAACAAATATCTGGTGGGACATTAGGATGCTAACATAATATTCTTCAGCTGATTGTAGTTTTACCACCAGGCTGCTGTTGGGTCTTATATATGAAAACTGCAATAACGGGAATGGTAAAAACGTTACATACTTGTTATGGCAAAGTTAAAAGAAAAATCAAAGCATACTTTTAGGATTGATTTTTTTGTTTCGGAAAATGTTTGTCCTTTTAAACCACTGTATCTTTTCCTATTACATACTACTAAATTATCCCAACAAAGCAGCTTATCATAATGCACACCTTGCGTGGCTTGCTTTAACTTGCTATTTCATGCTCGATTTGCTGCTTGCTACAGTTTCCTTTACATCTACAGTGTTTTTTTTGTTTTTGCAGGAAATTTTTCGAAAACGCGCTTATTTTGTTGTTGTTGTAACATAAATTTTAAAAAATTATTATTATTATTGTAATCAGTTTTATGCATTTGTAAAAAGCCACAGAGATACATTTAGAACTCATATGTGTTTGTCTAACAGTGTGTGAGTGTGTGTTTAGAAGGCTATAAAGCTTTTCCATTCCTTTTAATTTTTTTGGCGATAAGGTTGTTGTTGTTATTTTTCCATAAACATTTTCTTTTTAATTATTTATAATAATTTTTTTTTTAGCTTTCATTTTCCATTTTCATTCAAAAAGGGTGATGATAAGGTTTGGTTGGTTAGTGATGATGAGTAGGCCTACTGATGAGTTCAATGGAGTTGCTTTTTTTTCTGATCCGGTTTCTTAGTTGGAAAAAGATTTTTTTGTTTATTTATTTTTGGTATAGCATATCTAAAAGGGGTTGTAGCTAGGTATATGTGCAAGTGTAGTTAAAGTAAAATTTACATATGAGCGTATAATTCTTCGTTTCTTTCCAACATGTGTATAATGTTTTGTTTATATAATGAATGTTTATATATGAAATATATGAAAGAAATTTTTATTAGTCACGTTAATTAAAAGCTATAAAATTTTTTTTAGAAACATATAATTAAAAAATATTTCAACAAACACCTACATTATATAAAAAACGCATACAAAAGAGTTAAGATATGCCGGGACCAATATCTTTTTGAAAAACAAAACAGATAATTTAGATGGGTTTTTTATTTATATTTATTAAAACAAATGGTGGTGGGGTTACGAAACTGGAATGGGAAATTGTTTAAATAATGTAGATTTTATTAATCCCTATTCATATGTGTACATAAGGTAGAATAACATTCTTTAGAAACCTTTAAAACTGGATAAGTAGTAATCAAATGCTACAAAAGGAAGCTCTATTTTAGAGAATAAATCCTAGATATGATTATTGGGACACACTTGGGCTTTAGTCTATTCAGTCGAATTTATAGACTTGACTATAGCCTGATCTATGGCCTCGTCTTATGTAATTTATGGTCCTCACTGAGCCACTGTCTATAATCTGGTCTGGTCTATAGTCTAGTCTATAGTCTATAGTCTAGTCTATAGTTTAGTCTATAGTCTAGTCTATAGTCTAGTATATAGTCTAGTATATAGCCTAGTATATAGTCTAGTCTATAGTCTAGTATATAGTTTAGTATATAGTCTAGTCTATAGTCTAGTACATAGTCTAGGCTATTGTCTAGTCTATAGTCTAGTCTATGGTTAAGTCCATAGTCTAGTCTATGGTTTAGTCTATAGTCTAGTCTTTAGGCTATTCTATAGTCTAGTATTTAGGCTATTCTTTAGTATATTGTCTAGTCTATGGTCTAACCATTAGCCTATTCTATTCTACAGTATGATCTATAAGCTAGCTTATAATCTGGTCTATAATCTATATTTTATTCTGTAGTCTAAACTATAGTTTGGTATATAGTCAAGTTTATTGTATATTCTATAGTGTAGTCTAGTCTATAGTCTGGACTATAATCTTGTCTATAATCTAGTCAATAGTTATATCTGTGGTCTAGACTATTGTCAAGTCTATCGTGTAGTCTATAGCTTAGTCTATAATCTAGTCTCATGTTTTTATCACTTTTTTTCTCAGTGTATTTCTTAATTAATCTACCATTATCAGTTGGTTATAAATATTACTTATACATTTTGTCTGTGTATATTTTACACAAAAATTTATTTTATATACATATCATATGATTTTTTGTGGCTTTTCCTTTTTACATAAATTTTCTTATATTTTTTTTACCCTTTCTTTGTTTCATTCTCCATTTTCCACTTTTACTGCAGTATCCAATTTGAAAATAAATAAACGCCCTGTTTGGGTTTTCGGTTTTTTATTCATTTCGTTGTTTGCTTTCCATTTTGTAAATATATTTTTTTGGTTCTTTTCTTGCCAATTATTATTATTGTGTATACATATATTTTTTTTTGGCTGACTGTGTGGTCCAGTTGAGAATTCAACTTCATTGCTTCGGTTATTAATTATTCATAATTGTATGTGACTGACTTAACTAAGGGGACAGTGGGACTGGAAATATAGAAAAATATTTTTAAGTACCTAAAAGGGAGTTTAAACTCTTATAACGTGGCATCCAGAGAAACATGTACAAAAGAGCTTAATTACAAAAAATGCTTAAATGTCTAAATTGCTTAAGTGTTCCACTGTCTTAGTCAATAATGTAACCAAACTCATGAGTTATATATACACAATCATTTATGAATTCCTTAAAATATTGTATGTTTTCTCTTTACTCCCAAAAGAAGACACCTTTTGATTTAAAAATAACCAACAGAAATGATTTCATAACTTTAGTCTGTAAAAAAAAGGCAACAGAAAAATGGTAACAAAAAACAACATTTACTTTTTACATTCAAAAAATCTATACAAATTTCCAAAAACCCAACGGAAACTTATGACAAACACTTGTCTCCAATGACCATCAAACCTCGGCACCCACTCCATTTGATATCCCCTTCTCTCAGAAATGAACATATGATCAAAGTGGCGGGGACTATACACAGCAAAAATACACAATGTTACAATTCCACACTTGCTTGCTTACATGATGAAGCAAATGACAACTAAATACTTAAAAAATGAAAAGCATACCAACAGGCGTCATACCCCTTTTTTCAAACAGCAAAAAAACAGGAGGTAAACACTTTGGTGTTCATGGGGGTCAATGCAAAAAACAAAACATAAAAAGCTCAGGAAAGTATAGAGTACCCACCAGCATCCGCTTTAGAACCACAAGAATACTCTTCGTACTAGCAGCACAAGTAAAACGGAAGTTAAACAGAAATTTCAAAATTCCAAATACTTGAATGCCAAACAAACCCTCGTCTCTCCACTCTAAATGTAACAAAACTATACTTCAAAATATTTCAAATTCAAACAAAATCACAGAGTCATGGAGAGAGAAAAACCAAAATAGCACAAAAGAAAAACACTAAAACTATTGAAACTTCATGGACACAACTACTCATTTAAAAACAACAAAAAATTTTAGAACTACTTTCCCCCCGCTAGAGTGGTGTAAAGGGAGTTCGGACTAAAAACAGTAAAAACCAAAAATGACCAAAAGACAGAATAGTATTTATAAAGCACGTCCATGTATGATGATGGTGATGACCAAATACAAAATTTTGTAATAAAATACAAAATATTTATAAATTTATAAAATTATTTAGAAAATGAAGTCATTGAGCAGCAGCAATACACATAGAAATACAAATAAAGAGGACAATACTTACACAGACTCTCGCATGTATTCATTCCTCTCTAAATGTAGACCTCTCTATATGTAGAGAAGGTGGAAAAAACAACAGGACTAGTAAAACTTAAGAGTATTGGAGGGGGGTTTTGTTGAATCCTTTGCCGACCAGTATTTTGTTGTGGCTTAAGTAGTGTCCCGTTTATATGTGCTGTGTCATGGCAGGAGTTGGAACCCTTAATTAAATAAATTCAATAAACTCAACTTGTTCTAGAAAAACGTGCATCAACAATGGACCAAAATCGTTTATAAAAAAAATATACATACATAGCAAACAAAAACGTTACCAAAACTGTAGTCACTAAGAATATTTGATATTGGACAAATTCATTCATTTATATATTAATTTATAAATACGAGGGTCGTGTGACATCATAGATCAAACTATAATTTTGAATATAGCACACACTGGAAAGCAGATTATCATCGAGACTATAGCCAAGATTGTAGCTGTAACTATAGACCATACTATAGGACTATAGGAGACATTGGACCAGACTTTAGTCAATACTACAGACTATGGTCGAAATCGAGATTATATAGAAAAGTATGGCCGGGACTATAGAGCAGCCCATCGAGACTATAGTGGGAATATAGACCAGATTTTAGTCAAGACTAAAGTCGAACTTTAAACCAGGTTTTAGTCGATTCTATAGACCAGACTATAATTTCGACTATGGGCCAAAACTATAGTTGTGACTATCGGCCAGATTATAGTTGAGGCTATAGGCTAGACTATAAGCCAGACTACAGTCGAGACTATAGGGCAGACTATAGTCGAGACTATAGGCCAGTCTATGGTCGAGACTATAGACAACGCTGTAGTCGAAAAAACTGAAGTCGAGATTATAGACTAGGCTATAATCGAGACTATAAACTAGACTATAGACCAAGTTACAGTGGCGCCTATAGATCATATAATTTGGTCTTCACATCAGACTTTAGTCGAGACTATAGACCAGATTATAGCCTAGATTTTAGACCAGACTACAGACCAGACTATAAACCAGATTATACACCAGACTATACACCAGAATATACACCAAACTATATCCTAGACTATAGGCCAGACTATAGTCTATACTATAGACCCAAATATACTTCACAATATAGGCCAGTTTATAGATTAGACTATAGACCAGATAGTTAGTTATTCACTGCTCTTCACTAGAATAGTTTCCCCAAACTCTTTAAGTAACCCTCGTCATATATATGTCCCTGCTCTGAGCATTCAAAATCGTCATGGCATTTTAATATTTAAAAGCGTTTCATTCACATTCATGTAAAACAAAAACAAAAAAACTTTATTACATGAATGTATGGAAAATGATAAAATGAACCAAATATAGAATTAAAACTACAAATTCAAAAACAAAATAAAAGGGTTAAAAGGGTGGTTGGTAAATTACACCCTTTAAGCATTTCAATGCTATATTTGACCATTACCAAATGTCCAGTTATACTTCTCCTTTTTGCACATTTATGAGACATACAAGTAATAAAAATATTCGACATATTATTTTGATTCTAAACATCTATTCATGTACATATGTATACAAAAATAACTGCCCTCAACCCCCAGATACCTAAGATCCTTTAGATTTTTGCTCATTTGCCACAATCAGGATAAAAAAAAACTAAAAAATAACTCGTTCAGTTGTTGTGTAGTTGGGTACCAATACCAATACTAAAAAGGGAACAGCTAGAACATTTTATGAGGTTGACTTTTCGTTATGGACAATGCTACTCATCCTAGTCCTCGACAACAATAATAATTTTCATTTTGGTCATCAACAAAATCATTGTATTAATATTTCTCTTACAGTTTGTATGGTTGTTTTTGTTCTACAACAATGTGCATCACAAGCCTCCCAAAAGGTTAAATTAAATTGACTTGACCTGTTCATAGACTCACTTCTTTTTTTCATTTCTTTGTCATTTTCCTAAAGCAGCATCTTTTTAGCAGTAACAATTTTCCATTTGTCCGAAAAAAGGATGTTTGCATGTACCGAAATTGACTAGCTATGTAAATGTATGAGTAGTTTGTCTGTAGAGTTGCTGCTGCCATACCCCAGGGTTACTACCAAGTAAAATTGATTAAAAATTCACAAGCGTAACGACGATACCCTTAATAAAATTCAACTAAAACTAAAAAAAAAATTCTTGAATTGAACAGAAATTTTAATGAGCTAAAGCTGAAGTGTATTTCGTCGTTTAGTTTTTGCCGAAAATATATGTTTTAATTATCTAGAAATGGTCAAAAGGAATTGAAAATGAAAATATTTTTGCAATAATTTATGAGCAAGAATTCTATAAGAGAAATCAGTGAAACAGTTTTAAGTGTTTAAGGATTATGTGAAACGTCGCAATAAAGTAAAGAAATTTTCAGGTGATAGAGTTATAAACATGGGTGTTATGAGTCTCACCAACAAATAATTTTAATGATTTTGAGGCTTATAAATACTTTAGTAGAAGTAAGAGAAATTGGTCCTTCCTGCTGCTCATTGTTATCATGTAGTTCTCAATTTCATTATAATTAAAAGCTTTTTCAGTTTTATCAAGTGTTTTAAATTGTTTACAATTTATACAATATACTCCTGACTTTCAATTTCATTCAACAATTTACTCTCATACTCGTACACTTTTAATTTTAACATAAAAACGCCTAAAAATCCACTTCAATTATAGACAAAAGCAAACAAACATATAAATAACCGCTTAAAATAGACTCTCAGCACTCATGTTTAATGATTTTAGCAAACATTAAAACCAAAAACCAACTTCATTATCATCAACATCAACGACAATAACAGCAAGAGCAATAGCAACAAAATAATCATTATCATCATCAACGTGACCATCAACATTATCCTTTACATCAATAGCAAAAAAAATAATACACACTCTCTCTCCACATATGCCAACAATATACACTTGTATGAAAATCCGTTAACCAACCATAGAGGCTCAAAATAATCGACCGCGAAATCCGCGTTAATATGCTGCAATTGATAACCCCCCACTAAACCAACACCAAACTACAATTCAAATTCAAATCCAAAAACACACACGCACAGTAAACACAAAACAACAACAACAAGTGATGGTGACGCCAAAACAACAAAATATATGTATTGGACAAAATAACGGACTATAGAAAGTGATAAACGAGTTGTAAACTCACAATAAGCCTCCCTAACCCCCTTTTATGCTCTCTCCCTCCATGTTTAAACTCGCGTTTACTTTTCCACATATAAACATTGCCTCCCACTTCCTGTGTGTAGTCTATGTTGTTGAGAGTAGGGTTTAGTGCAGGACTAGGTTGTTTTCGTGCTATTATGAGTGCAGTGCAAAAAAATCCTTAAAAACAAATAGAAAAATCCCTCACAATTAAATGGAAACTGTGCAAAATTGCACAAAAGGTCATGAAGAGCAGATTAAAATAAAAACATTGCAAAAAAATATATGTACGTACAAATAGATATAGCCAGAAAAAAACATGTTTGAACATGACAGGTGGCATATGAAAATCAAATAATGACAAAATTTTTTGGGAAGAGAAACACTGGGAACAACGAGTAATACAGGATGTTTTAAGGCAATAAAAGGCTTTTGAAACAGATGAAAATACTTAAAAAAGGATTTTAAATGTTTCTCATTGTGGGACCTGGCTTGTGGAGGCAAACATTTTGACAGCCTTACTGTTACTCCATGCAAATGCCAAAGTTTTGGAACTCAATCACTTCTTATCGGTTTTATCTTATTTCGGAAGCAGCGACAATACTTTTAAAGAGTAGCTGAAGTCTTTAAGCTTATTCATCGATCTCCAAAGAGCTATGATCACCGATATCAACCTAAAATCTTTTTTAATTATGATTTTAACTTCGAACAGGACGTCCTTTAAACAGAATCCCCCTCTGGCTCCCAATTGGTTTTCATTTTCCAAGATTCCCTCAAAGATGGATCTTTTAATAGGGATATCAGCTAAAATCATTTCATCTCGGGTTGTTTCACGTTTTAAAGGAACAAGAATCCAGTGCAATGACGATTTTTGGACGATTTCAAGTACGGCTCCAAAAACAACATCAGAGCTTCAAGTGCACATGTCAGTGCCCAAAACAAATTACCAATGGAAAACGGTTCCATTTTCTACTAGAAATTAATGGACTGCGGAAATAATTGTTGAAATTTCAGTGGGAAATTGATTGAAAAAGTCACAAATCTAGGATTCAAATAAAAGCTTCAGTGTCCAAATCTATTTGCTAATCCAAAACGTTTCCATTCTATATAGACAATAAAAAGATTTTTCAAATGTTAAGTAAAGTTTTAATAAGGTATTTGATTGCGGAAGTCCTAAAACGAGGATCGTTGGATGCAGACATAATCTACATTTTCAGCAGAGATCCAGTCGTTTCCCAAAGAAAACATCAGTGCCAATCATAGTGGCTTTCTCCAAGAGGCCTGTTTATTGGAGCACTACAAAGGGTATGCAAATCATCCCATAATCTTCTGAGAACCAAGTTCCTCCTCTTTTCATCCAACGTTCACTCTTTGCTGCTGTATGGATGCGGATCTTGGAACACTACAGCAAGTGACCTGCAGTCAGACACTGCTTAGGATATTTTGGCCCAGTATTAGCTCAAACAGAGATCTGTGGAAAAGAACTGGTCAAACACAAACGCGCATTCAAATTGTCTAATGTAAATGGGGTTGGATTGGCCATGTTCAAAGACGCAGTAATGACAACAAGATGACAAACGAATGAGAGCCCATGGACAATAGAAGAAGAGGCAGATCCTCTAACACCAGGAGGAGACAAATCTAGACTGAAGCAAATTCAATTGAAAGGTCCTGGGCCGAAGTGAAGATGTTAGCACGGGATAGATTACAATGGAAAAACTTTGCTGTGGTTCTTTGTTACACCTTGGAACCATAGAAACCGGAAACCTAGAACAATTGGGTGAAGATAACTTCTTCGTTTTCAACATTGGTTCTGTAACTTCTCCAGGAGAAGAGTTTACCAATTTAACAGTTTTTTCATTATTCCCTCCCACATTAACAAAGAAAGAGAATAGAGATCGGAATATTGTAAAAAGAATCAGTCCAGAATCCTTATAAATATGACTGTATAGCTGGAAGAAGTAGGATTGTGGTAATCGGAAGTAGAACAATTGTAATCGAAAGGTTTCTATGGGAAATTTAAAAGTTTATATAAGGGAGAAGAAGTTAAGCCAACGATGAGCAACAATAACCTCTAGATCCTGTAAGGACTTGATTTCTATGATCCCCCTAAAAAATCTCGTTAAAAACTGACCAACATAACTTAGATGTTAACTTTAATTTAAAAGTCTACATGATCCAGTGTTTAAAAAGCTCTTCTATAAGGTTGAGTTGTTTAGCAACTTTCGTCTGTATTAGTACGTTGGAAAATCCTTTTGTATTTGCCACGCAAATATGACAAATGTTAGCGAGTTAAGTCATTTTTCAAAAAAAGAAGAAAAAAAACTAAAGGCAACAACTTAACATTTATAAATGTTATTATTTTTGGCGCGCGCGGACATTTAAAATGGTTTAAATTCGCACAAAAATGTTCCCACACACATACCCAAAAAAACACATACGCATATTTGGCCTAAAAAGGGAAGTAAGATGGCCTTATAGCCAAACAGACTTTTAGACAGTGTGGCTTCAAACAGTTAGTTAGTCAGTAAGACCGTCAAGTCATCATCACGAGTAACACAACATCGTCATAAATGTTTTCCAAAAGCAGCCGCAGCAGCAGGATTTGTTGTTTATACATTTATTGTAGCAGCCCGACAACAACTCATCCTTGTTGTAACACATTATAATTTTCATTTTCAACCATGTTTTTGTTGTTTTGTTTGTATTTCGTCTTGTTTTTTCGCTATTTTTTTCTGGTGAAATGAGTGCTTTGAGGGCGTTTTGTTGTTGTTTTACATCTAATTGCGTTGATTACAATGACGGGCAGTGACTGTAGTGTAGAGTAGCTAAACAATGAGTCCAACATTTTAATGCAGTCACTGGTATAGTAATGTTTAAAGAGTCAAAAGAAAGAAAATTTAGCACCCAGCAAAATTATGTTCATAATAATGATGTTGTTTTTGAAACTGTAAGGACATTTTTAGCTGGTTTTTATTATAATTATTTTAGTAATAATGATGTTAAGCCTCACATCATGTTTTCCCAAAAATAAACTAACTTTAAAATCCCATACCCTATCGAAAAGTAAATTATTTTTTTTATTTCTTCACTCTACATGAGTGTTTAAGTGTTAAAGTAACAACAGCCAACATTAGCTGTTTGCGAAAAAAAAAATACGCGATTTCTTGTTGTTATTATGTTTGCATTTTTGCAAGAGGGTTGTTTTTGTTTAGCAAAAAAGTCAGAAAAAAATTAAGGTTAATTTTTTTGTGTTTACTGGCTCTAATACGTTTAAATTTCAAGGTCATGATATAGAAACACATGATGATAAACAACAACAGGTTTGTTTTGTGGCGAAATTTTGCGTAAAATAAACAAAAACCAGAGCATGGTTTAAGGGGTTTTAAAGTGAAATTTAAAACAGCATACTTTTAGGGCGGATTTAAGAAACTTAGTTATATATGATAAAGAATGACATGACATACTATAGTCCAGTCTAATGTCCAGACTATAGTCTAGTCTATATCTAGACTATAGACTAGTATATATTCCAGACTATAGTCTAGTCTAGAGTCCAGACTATAGTCTAGTCTATAGTCCAGACTATAGTCTAGTACATAGTCCAGACTATAGTCTAGTCAATAGTCCAGACTATAGTCTAGTACATAGTCCAGACTATTGTCTAGTCTATAGTCCAGACTATAGTCTAGTCCATAGTCCAGACTATAGTCTAGTCCATAGTCCAGACTATATTCTAGTCTAGAGTACTGACTATAGTCTAATCTATAGACCAGACTATAGTCTAGTCCATAGTCCAGACTATAGTCTAGTCCATAGTCCAGACTATAGTCTAGTCCATAGTGCAGACTATAGTCTAGTCTATAGTCCAGACTATAGTCTAGTCTATAGTCCAGACTATAGTCTAGTCTATAGTCCAGATTTTAGTCTAGTCTATAGTCCGGACTTTAGTCTAGTCTATAGTCCAGACTTTAGTCTAGTCTATAGTACAGACAATATTCTAGTAAGTAATTGAGACTATAGTCTAGTCTAGTCTAGTCTATAGACTGAACTATAGTCCAGACTATCGTATAGTTTATATACCAGGCTATATTGAAAGCTATAGCCCAGACCGTGCATTAGGTTATAGTATATACTATAGTTTAGTCTATAATATAGTCAATTGTCCAGACTAAATTCTAATATATTGTTTATACTATAGTCTAGTCTTAAGTGCAGACTATGGTCTAGTCTATAGTCCGGTTCATAGTCTATAGTACAGACTATCATATAGTTTATACTCCAGGCTAGAGTTCAGACTATAGTCGACATTTCAGATCTCTGTCCAGAGTATAATCCAAATAATAGTCTAGTCTATTGAAATTATAGTCTATTCAATAGTCCAGACTGAACAAAAACAGACTGTGTTGCAGGCTATAGTGCAGTCTATTTTCCAGACTATGGTCTAGTCTATTGTCTAATCTAAAGTGCAGACTATGATATAATCTGTAGTCTATACTATATATAATATTACTATGTATATAGTTTGTGTCGAAACTCTTCAATACTTCTAAATAAATGTCATTTATAAATATTCTTCTTTATTACAATATTTCTTTCATCTTACGAGTATACTTCTCCCCAAGATTCACCCTTAATACAAACGTATTTTACCCCTCAAACACTGAAGCTTTTTAGCAACAACATGTACTCAAGTTCAAAGCCACCACTAAAAGTTTTTAATACAAATGCTCTCAATGTTGCATTTTCACTCAAACCTTTAGTAAAAAGGGGAAAGTTTCTATGTTCGAATTTCGAAATTTGTTGTGGGGAACTTTAGCTTTGTTGTGTTCAGACAAGGGTAATAGCGACAGGGGGTGTGAAAGGTGAGTATACTTTTGTTTAGCAGAAGCAGCCAGTAGTTGAGTATTAGGAAAATTAAAAAGGAATAGTACAAACAAAGGATTTTTTTAAACTTAAATAGGATAAATTATTGTCTGGTGTTTAAGTAATTGTAGACATTGTTGCTGTACTGAGCAAAAAAGAAAGGGACACAGTTGGAAACCAAGTTATACCAAACGGTGGACAATAGAAGGTGGAAATTTAAAATCAAAGAGTAAATAATATAGGAATATAGAAAAAAGTGTTTTTTTTCGAAAATATGGAAAAACATGTCTGGCTTTTTAACTCGAAAACTGCGATTTCGTTCAGATTGTTATTTTATAGAAATATAGAGAAGACTTTAGTTATTGTTTACAAATTTTCCAAGAATTTTTATCTTATCCGATTGTTGAGTTATGAGGCTTTAAAGTTAACATAACCTTTGACCTCTTTAAATCGAAAATCAATTTATAAATTATTTTAAAGGAAAATGTATATTTATTAAACTAGATTTTGTTTAAATTGACAAAATTATTTTCAAATTATGTCTGTTTAACATCTAAATGTTATAAGATGACCTTTGACCTTTTTTTTATTAAAAAAGGTAAATTTTATTGTTTTATATATGTATCGAGTACATTTTGCGACGAAAAGTAATGAAAAATGCTCCGCAAGTTTTTAACAAAAATTTTGTATTTAAGGCATTACTTTAAAGGTACTTAAGGGTCAGCTATGTAATGAGTCCATCAAGTCTTTCTTTATGGTTTCAAAAATTTATATAAAAATTCAAATAATTTTTAAAAACCGATGGATAGAAAAGTTAAAAGTAATTTTAATTCATTAAAAGATTTATTTACTTAGCATAGCATACCTTAAGGCTGTCTTAAACAATCACAACTAAAGCATATATTTCTAAACCAAAAACAACAATACATAATTTTCAATCACTAATAACAACAAAACAATGGCAAACAAAATTCCATAGCTTACAAAAATTAAGAAAATATTGCGGAATGAAAATTTTCTTTAAATTGAAAACTAAACAAAGCGAGTCAAAGAAATAACTGCATACTTAGAAACGCCAAAAACAAAAATCCTTAACTAAACAAAAATCCATTGAATAAGGATTTTATTTTATTTATGGCAGTTAGAAATAACAACAAGGACTTCTTTAACAATCAGACAGCATCTATAGTTTCTATAAACCTTAACATCCTTAACAGCAGTTTACTAACTCATATGTATTTTGAAAATTTCTATGACTTCCTTTTTGTTTTTACCATCACTCCCCGTCCCCTTCCAATCCTCTTAGATGGTTTTAATTATTGCCAAAGATTTGTGTTTAGTTTATATTAGAAAGGATTCAATGAATGAATGACTCGACTGTCTATTTGTGTCTGTAGGAATGTTTATTTGTTTATTTATTTTAAATTTCATGTGTTTATAAAATAGTTTTTTTTTTACTTTTTGTAATTTTTGCATTTTAATTTTTCCTTTTATTTTCGTTGGCATAAAGACGGGTATTGAATGGTTTTTTGGTTATGGGAGGTTTTAGGAAGAATTTGCTGTTTCTTGGTTTAACTACTTTTTCAGAAATGTCTAAAACATAAATTTTCGCTGTAACCCCTTTAAAACGTTTGCTTTTTGGTGTTAGTATTGGTTTAAATAAATCTTTATTAAAATAAGACTTTGATTTCATGCTAGTTTTGGTGTCCTTGTTAAAAGTAATTGCAGTGGTGGTAAAGGCTGTAGGTTGTAAATAAATATTTAGTTGTATGCCTTTAATAGAGAAAATATCCCATATATCAAAGTGAAATAATGATTCTAAAGAATCTTAAAAAAATAGTATTTAGGCCGCCGAGGTGAGGGGGGACAGCGGGAAGTGGAAGTTAGCAGGAGTATGTCAGACTGGAATACAAGGAGCCCTAAGCGAAAGCGAGCGAGCGAGCGAGCGAGCGAGCGAGCAGCGAGCGAGCGAGCGAGCTAGCGAGCGAGCGAGCGAGCGAGCGAGCGAGCGAGCGAGCGAGCGAGCGAGCGAGCGAGCGAGCGAGCGAGCGAGCGAGGAGCGAGCGAGCGAGCGAGCGAGCGAGCGAGCGAGCGAGCGAGCGAGCGAGCGAGCGAGCGCGAGCGAGCGAGCGAGCGAGCGAGCGAGCGAGCGAGCGAGCGAGCGAGGAGCGAGCGAGCGAGCGAGCGAGCGAGCGAGCGAGAGAGAGAGCGAGCGAGCGAGCGAGCGAGCGAGCGAGCGAGCGAGCGAGCGAGCGAGCGAGCGAGCGAGCAGAGCGAGCGAGCGAGCGAGCGAGCGAGCGAGCGAGCGAGCGAGCGAGCGAGCGAGCGAGCGAGCGAGCGAGCGAGCGAGCGAGCGAGCGAGCGAGCGAGCGAGCGAGCGAGCGAGAGAGCGAGCGAGCGAGCGAGCGAGCGAGCGAGCGAGCGAGCGAGCGAGCGAGCGAGCGAGCGAGCGAGCGAGCGAGCGAGCGAGCGAGCGAGCGAGCGAGCGCGAGCAGCGAGCGAGCGAGCGAGCAGCGAGCGAGCGAGCGAGAGCAGCGAGCGAGCGAGCGAGCGAGCGAGCGAGCGAGCGAGCGAGCGAGCGAGCGAGCGAGCGAGCGAGCAGCTAGCGAGCGAGCGAGCGAGAGCGAGCGAGCTAGCGAGAGAGCGAGCGAGCGAGCGAGCGAGCGAGCGAGCTAGCGAGAGAGCGATCGAGCTATCGATCGATCTATCTAGCTATCTATCTATCTATCTATCGATCTATCTATCCATCTATCTATCTACTACTATCTATCTATCTATCTATCTATCTATCTATATCTATCTATCTATCTATCTATCTATCTATCTATCTATCTATTAAGGAACGTTAACACTATTGTTTTATTTTTTTTTTGTCCATTTCTTTTTCTATGAGAATGATAAAACCTTGCCTACTTATAGGCTTTTTAAACTAATACAACTACCTTTGCCTAACTTAAGGCTGGAAAAAATATACATTTAATTAGCATTTGTTCATTTTTTATTTTGTTTTATTATTTCTCACAAAAACACGTTTATTTTTTTATAATTTTAATTACATTTCCTTTGTAAAAACTCAAAAATGCATTACATATGTAAGAGTTGCTACAACTGCCGCTGCCCCTGCTGTCGTACAACACGTTTTCATCACCTTTTTAGTATTTTTTTATTTTTTTTCATACTCAGTTATCTCTAGCTTTTAAAAACCGCTGGTATGAACATATGAAATGTGTTTAAGTAAAATCTTTGTTGCTCAAAAGAATATTATTCTTCAAAAAAAACATTAAAATTTTAATTTAATATGATTAGCATTTGCTGGGAGTCGAGTCTTCATAGTAGTATGAAGAAAATACATGGCATATTTTATGCTTTATGTGGTCAGCTTTAAAAAAGGATGTTGCTTGTTTGCTGTTCCTTTTGGTAGCTTTTCATTCTAGTTCTAATGTTCTTTTTCTGTTTTTGCTTTTGCTTTTGTTACGTGTTGGCTATTGTCCAAAAAGGTGTTCCTTAATAAGCCTTTTGATGCGTAAAGTGTTTTTGGTTTTTTGTTCTCTTCTCTCTCTTCTCTACAACTGCTACTGTTGTCGAGTAAGGCAGTGACAGTGTTTGTTTAATATTAACAGCAACTTAGAATAAAAGCGTTTTAGTAGTTAACCCTTGGGTAGGCGTTCGAAATGTTTTATAACTAAAACTTTTAGATTTTATGGGTTCTTCTTAAAGGGTTAATTTGCAAAAAAAAAGAGCACAAAACTGACATGTATCCTTTTAATATGATTAACACACGCTGCTGGGCTAAGTATGGAGTATTGTATTTGTTTGTTTTAGTGTTTAATTTTAATGAATTTACTAAAAATAAAACCCCTTAAAATAGGCTTTATTTTTCTGTACTTTTTATACTAACGCATCTTTAAACATCTTTAAAGAGCTAGCGCTGT